>NC_143400.1:75623177-75810677 GCF_052110815.1 Crocodylus siamensis | reverse complement strand
TTTTATTTGGGCTATGAATCACCAGAAATCCTCATTCTCCTTTTTTTTTTTTTTTTTTAAATCAGGTTGGCCACTTCTTTGTTATTTGGAAATTTTTCTAGTCATACACAGATTTATGTACATGTCCCAATCTCTACTTCTTTCTATCTACACTAAAGCTAAATATTCCTTTGTACCATTTCAAAAGTATTCTCAACCCTGTTCTATCTTTTGTGATACCTCTTATTTTACTGTTCTAAATCTCATACTCCATCAAGCCCTAAATGTTCCAACTTGTGTATTCACGTAGAATGTCACTTTGCTTTAAACTTTATTTGACATACTTCTATAGCACCCTTAATCCTGAAGGAGTTTCCAAAGTGCTTTATTGAAATGTACTGTGATGTATGAGGATACGCTGCTGAATTTCTGCTCTAGGGTTAGTCTGACAGTGATTATTAGTGTACGCCAACATTATGCACTGGTTTATAATGGGAAGTTAGGAATATCTTGGTCACAGTTGTGATCAGAAAATATGGTGTGGAGGGAGACTTCACACAGAACATTCTAACTTTAACTGAAAAGTATTTGGTTAAAAACTATTACAAAAATGCAACAGTGCTTCACAGAAACCAATTTAGTTGTCCATTCCCCCATTATCCTCCATGGGATACGTTTCCTAACCAGATTACATTTCTCATTATCACTTCAGACTTCTTTTCCATTTTAATATCTCAGATTGAGGTGGATCACAGGGCATTTAGTCTAGCCAAGTACATGGCCCAGAGGCCATGAAGCACCCCAAAGATGTTTGTGAACACAATTTTTTTCAGTTTTCAGATTTTCCATTTTTCAGTGTAAACTCAAAGCTTTTGTGGAAATTGTGCATTTTTCACAATAAATTCAGTCAAAAAATTAATTAAACCAATTAAACAGTTTCCAAAGACATTTTTTTTAGGCAGCCTTAAATTCTACTCAGTTGATAAGAAGTATAAGTTGTCAGAATACAACTGGCCAGTATGGAATTTAGCCAGAAACTAGGGCTAATATCATTACTCATAACACTGGAAACTGACTGTTAAACACAAGTCACTGGCAGTCTGATTTTGCAACTCATTAGAAAGCCAGCAACTCAATTAGACTCTCTGCTCTAATCACTGCACTGGGGTAATAGTTCTGTGATCACCACAAGTTTGATCCAAAGCCAATGGAAGCCAATGAAAAGTATATACCCTTGAATTTGGTGGTCTTGGATCAGACCCCAAGAGAAAGAATGGCACCTACTCTGAATGGCTAAGAGCACTTTCTGGACAAAACGAATTGTTCTTTGGAAAAGACTCCTTGGTATACCACAGAAATTTAAATTTAACAATAATCTTGGTTTTACATTTAGCCAATTTTGTCCAAGTACTATTGTAAATATGACAACATACTGGACAGCTGAATACTCTAATTAGGTAAAAAAGAACCGTGGGATAATTTTTTCCACGTGCATCTCAAAAACCAAATAATCGAAACAAATCTATATGTAAAGTGAAAGGTCTACAAAAAAAACACATGTAATGAAGAATAAATCAATTCCCTGAAGTGTGCCTATTATATTTTACAAATCAGATGAATCCTAACTCACTCGGTTTTATCATATTTCTATAAAATCAGGATGTGAGCCAAACTAGCACATTTATGGGTAAAAGTTCATTGTGTATGATGCTCTCAAATACTGGATTCTCCTACACAGCAATCCAATGTAGTGTTGCAAGATAATGCCAACACCATGTTAGACTTCCATGAAAAAGGAATGGTAACTACAGAAACTTTCCAAATTCAAATTTCCCTTTAGTATAAGGAGTACAGCAGGCTGTAAGTTGAAATTTCAAGTAAAATTAAAGCTTTTTAAAACAGCCTTTGAACTCCCAACCTGAAGGAAACAAAGGTTAGGACCTACGTGTGTGGCAAACCCAGGAGTACTGCTGAGAAGCATACCCTGTCCACACATTCTCACTCAGTTCAGTTTAGAGCCCACAAAGTAAGTAGTGTAGCCAGTTTACAGATGTCCTCAGTATGCACCAAGAAATGCATACAAAACTTAAAGCAACTTTGATCAGGAGCAAATGGGTAGGACTTGCTTCCCCACAGCAGCCATAGGTTCACCATGTCCACAGTGACCAGCTTCATGAATCACACTGCAAAAGGATGAGTTAAGGGCAAAACGCCAGTGGACAAAAGATGTAAACTCAAACCATATACAGTACTGCTCTTTTTAAATATTAGTTATATTACTTTCTATTAAACAGTTTTAAATCTGGGACTACAACACAGCAGTACCTGCTGTTGTGGTTCAGTGGTAGAATTCTTGTCCGCCAAGTGCAAGATCCAGGTTTGATTCCGGACACGCATACAACTACAGCAATCAAGGTACCAAACATCCAGACTCAGTCTGGTCTTTGGATTCTGATCTAAAGTGGGAATGGAAGGTCTGGGCAGCCTCCACTCCTCCATAATCATATGCATCATAGCTCCTAGTTACCTCGCATACATATACCATGATCCAGAAGGATCAATAGTTGCCTACTATTACTACTACCACCACCACCACTACTACACCTACACAGCAGTAGAACTGATATATCCTGGCTATCATCTATTAACAAAGTAAACAACAGTTTTATTTGTATAACTATATACAACTACCCTAAGACATGCTTTATCTATACCTGTTGATGCTTATTGATTAACAAGCAACTGCAACAGAAATGCCTACATTGCTGGCAGGCAATAATTACATTCCTACAAACCACTGATGAGCTAAACAAGCTATTAATGACAGGTTGCTCTTCAACATTTAAAATGGCCAGACTGTTGCTTGACCACAAGGACAATCAGGTCATTGCTCTGAAATGTTATACAATGCAAGAACAACAAACAGGATCTCTCTATTGAAAAAAAATCACAGGTATAGTTGTTCCACAATTATCTTTTATGTTATTACTCACAGAAAACAGGACCCATTCAGAATTGCAAACATTTTCGTATTTTTTATTTTAAATTTTCCATAACTTATTCACTTTTGTAATTTAAGGTTTATCAAAAATACAGTGGATTCCATTTTATAGAAGAATTGCTGGTTAATAGAATCAGCAATCAGCTGCTTATTTGAATCAACATGGGAAAACCAAAGCCATTTCTATAATATTACGTGTAAAAACCACTCATATTAGAATCACAATTTTCAGGTTTTTGAAACATTTTGCTGGGGAAGCCTGAGGATTTTGCAGTTTTGTGAGGAGCCCTCTGCAGGCTAGCAGAGTTCCAGGATGCAGGGGGAGGTAGGAGGAGAGTGGTTAGGCAGGGACTGCCATGTGCAGGTACATGCACATGGCCCCGGGTACCCTGGAGAGCAGCTAATTGTGGGAGGGAGGGGGGGAAATTGAGCCTCCACAGACAGGGAAGGAGGGAGTTGCACAGGGCTGGGGCCTCAGAGCGGAGTGGGATAGGGCTGCAGACAGCTTGTCTGGGGGGCAGGAGCCGGACTCCCTGGCAATGTGCCCCTGTGTCCACAGTAGCTTTGAGAGGCACAACCCTGCATTGCTGCCCTTACTGCCTGTGCCCACCCCCATCCCCATCCCCACTCCATGCACTGATCTGGGGGGTGCAGGTCTCCTCCAGCCCCTCTGGGAGCATGCACCATACCAGGGAGTTGGCCCCACCTCCTGCGCCCAAGCCCGCAACAGGAAGGTGCAGGTGGGGACGCAGGCTCCACTCCACTGCAGCAACCGCCCCTTTCTGACTGGGAAAGAGGGCTGTGGACCCAGGTCCCTGACCCCATAGACCTGGCATCCGGGGGCCCCCTCTGGCAGGCCTGGGAGGCCAGTGAAAGGTACAAGCAGGGCCAGAGGTTCATGGGGGAGAAGCATCTGTGGTCTTAAAAAAAATGCGTCTCCTTTTAATGGAATTAGCGGTTAATAGAATCAAATCACCATTTCCCAAAGTGATTCCAATAACAGGAATCCACCGTAATTTGGAAATTTGCAATTGCATTTTAATTGGGAGTCAGTCAGTCATTCTCCCAATTAAACAAGGTATGTTCATAGCTTTTCTTCATTTTTATACTAATAAAAAAAATACTTAAAAACACTGAGTTAGTCTGTTGTAGTCACAGCAACCTATACCTTGCCTCTAAACCTGGGAGGGCATACCTACTCAATAGCAATTCTTAGGGTACAGGCATGGATTTAATTTGCTTATCAAAAACAACCAAATGATGTGTGTGGAATTCTAATCCTTAAAAACAACTACTTTTTCACTCATGAGAATTGTTTTGTTATAATGAAAGATTTTCTAACAGTTTACTGTATATTTGTTGCATATTTCAGGAATAAATGTATTGCTACTTCATTTGACCAAGGTGGCACATAGCTTAGATACCAAGATGGCAGACACAACAGAAATACAAGTACCAGGTAGCTTCTGACCACATGAAGGAGATAAAGGAGAAGAATATGGATGAAAGGAATGTGCATTTAAAGAACAACTTACATAAATTTTATTTCATTTAAAAAAGCCAAAGCACAGGGGAAAAAAAAGACTTTTACTTAACTCTAAATTTTTTAAAACATGGGGGGCAATTTTTACAGATATTTGGAAAAAAAATTATTATTTTTAGCAGAATGAATTTGCTATAACAAAATAGCTATAATTCTAGCAAATATACCAGTACCTTTTTTTTTCCCCTTTGGAGTCCAATAGACTTGCATTAAAATGTCTGATTGTAACTTAAACATGTAAAACACTTTTCAGTATGAAATGTGTTCCACATATAATGCAAATCTCTATGTATCTTAGAAAATTAGTCCCTGTGTTTTAGCATACATATATGCAAGTTTTCCAATAATCAAAGGGGGAAAAGTTTCCAACTTTAAACATGAAACCTTCTGTTAACTCTTTCACAGAAAGAGAACAAAATTAAAGATTTGATGAATATAAGCTTTAAGTAAAAAATAAACTGTATTCTTATACCATAGATCTTTTGATGCTGGAAGCTTCCATAGAATCTTTCCATTGATTTTACCACACAATCCTAGAGCAAAGTGCCAGTGCCCATGAACCAGATTCCTGTTTTTCTAGGGACTACTAAAAAACCATTCAGCCTCTACTTGCTCTGCCTGATGGTTTGAGGTGACAACATAAATCATACCTACCTCTTCAGCTATCATGCTAGTCCCAATTTAGAAAAAGTAGCAGTCACGGTCATCTGTCAGGACTACAGCATCTTTCTAATGCATAGAAACATTTTCTGAACCCATTAGATTACAACAACCTGACACCAGTGGAGGAATGAAACATTTTTAAAATTTAAGAGGTTCAACTGGCATGCAAGAAACTGATGAAACTAGCAAATGAGATAAATTGTTAAACTTCTGTAACATCTAGACAGAGCCAACTATCTAAACTGTGCATAGAGTCAGAATTCAAGTAGCAACTGAGCTCTGGTCAGGCCAAAAAAATAAAAGTGAGACACAGTTGACAACTATGGCGCAGTATACATCCTCTACCTCATGGAGATGCTGCACGAAGAGAGTAGCACACGAGCTTTAAAATGATTACAATGATTTCAAAGATTCTAAAATGTAAAAAAAAAAATTAAAAAACACTGAGTTAACTCTGAGCAACAATTAGAAATGACTTACACTGGACGGTAATAATCATAATTTAAGCGTCATGGTGGTACACAACAAACTGTTATGTTGTGTATATTCAAATTCTGTATCAGAGAAATCTTTAACATTAGTACTGAATATTTAGATTAACAAAAATCATAACCCATGACTCCAAAAGAATTCTTTATATGGATTGCTTAATGTTCTGATGAGGCTGATATTAACATAGTAAATTCAATGACTTTCAGAGTTGTGACAATACTGTATTTTTCAGTTTTGATCAACTGTTAGTTTTTAATGCTAAGTATGTCTCTCTGCCACTGGTTGGAATATGTTTATTTAAACCAAAAAACATTTTGCATCTCAATTATAATGTTATGTTGTAGCACTGAATGGAATTTAAATCAATACATTATTCATAAAGCAAAGACAACAGAAAAAAAAAGCTGTGCACTTCTTTCAAAGATTTCAAATTACTAAAACATACCACATTTATGCATGAAATATTTGATTGTTTTTTTAAACACAAGTTTGTTCTTTTTAGATCAGGATATGCCAAAAATCCAACACCAAACAATTTTTTGTTTATAATTAAGGCAATCATCAATCCAAGGATTGTAGTCCATTTTATTTCATCTCTACATAAAAAAAATAATTAAAAAAAATTAAAATTCCCTTGAAATGGTGAGATAAATGAAAATGTAAGTGCCTTCACATAATAACAGTAAGCTGACCCACTGGGAAATGGTTGACTTTCTCAATTCAAGGTATTCAAAGCTGATTCAAAAGTGTTCATTTGGAATGCAGATATCAAAGATGATGCAAATGTTCAAGAGAAAATTAGAACTTACCAGATGTTCTAATCCAGCTTTGATGTTTCCAGAGTCCCTGTAAAAGAAGAACAAAAGTTCTAAATAGTTGCTAAACCCTTGTCTATAATGATTTGTGTTCAACTCAGAAATATCAAGGAAAAAAATCTCAGTTTCTTCACTATCTTTCTCATGTTTTTAATGTTTACATCTTGGTTATTAAAAATCCAAGGAAAAAAGATATTAGTCATATAGAAGCAAAACTTTCTATTTTTTTAAACTCTTGCCTTAAAATTACTGTAACCAGAAAGCAAGGCCCTAGTAGTCAAATAGTATTTTAAATCTGAATACTGGTAACTATTGGAGAAAGAAATTTAAATAAATAAAATCTAGTGTTATGATATCAAATCCATGTGGAGTTCTGCCTGAGCTCCCTCTACAACAACTTAGGTAACAAATGTGACCACTAGTAAAAAGGAAACAATGAATGAATTGCATTATTAACCAACTAGATCATGGAAAGGATGTTAGATCTTTACATATTTCTTCTGACACGAGTTGCAAAACTCTAAAGCTCACACCAAAAATTTAAGCCAAAAATACAAGCTGTTACCACCTGAGGATCCAGGGCTGCAAGAAAAGATCCAAAAATTATGAATGAGAAAAAGAAGATACTTAAGCAGGGAAAATTCAGACTCAAAATGTAATCCTTAATGCATCCTGGTGTACATAGATATAGTGCTGGTTTGCCAAGCTGGACAAGGATAAACAACTTACCCAGCTTAGTGAAGTGAAGTCAACAGGATGAGATGTCTTCTCTTTGCCACTTCCAAAAAACAAACACTAAATGAAGGCAGCCAGTTTCTGCTTTCATTAACTTCAAATTAAATCTGCTTCTAAACAGAACTGTCCCTTTCTGTTGATAATACACTGCAATGATGCCAATATGGAAAAAAATAACTTTCCAAAAAATGAATTCTTGGATTGTATAACATTGTACGTACTCATGTTCAGTATATTCTTTTACAGCAATTGCTCAATTCTGTGCAAACACAAATAGCAAAAAACTCAAAATCCTCTGATGAATATCATAAACATGGTAAGACATGAGCTCTCTTAATACACTGCTAATTACAGGGGCCATTTAAAGTCACATGCACAATTTAAAGAGAACATATGCTACTTTTGGATACTCCACTTACTTCATGTGCTTCATTTTATTTGAAACATTACATTTACATCATATACTTACTAGCACTTCCCATTACAATGGTGTAATGCAATAATCATAAATATCAATATAAAATCTAATGCAAGATTTCTTTTAATAAATAATTTGGCACTGATAACATTATTCATGCTTTTCTACATGAAGCAAGTATATTTCTTTTCTATGACTTCATAGTAAATGACGTAAAAAAAAGTTTGATT
Source organism: Crocodylus siamensis (assembly GCF_052110815.1). Lineage (NCBI taxonomy): Eukaryota > Metazoa > Chordata > Crocodylia > Crocodylidae > Crocodylus > Crocodylus siamensis. The sequence goes on along the minus strand of NC_143400.1, from coordinate 75,802,801 downwards.
CCTCTTAAAACTAGTATTTCTTTTTATAATCAGAACTTACTATAGAAGGCCATACATTATTTAGATAGAAATGAAGTCCTGTACATTTATCCTATGGTGCCAAAGGTCTTAAGGAACTTAATTTATTGGAAAACAGGATCCAAGAAACTGATGCAGGCAGCTTCCAGCTAACGATATAAAACCTGTCCTCTTTAGTGATCTGTCTCCTGTACTGTCCCTGTCATGACTTCATCAATATTTGTGCAACTTCTTTTGCCCTGTGCTGAAAGCAGACTTAATTCAATTATAGGTCTCAAAACTGATAAAATGGTCCTGAAGTGGAAAATGCAAAGAGATTATTGGCAAATGAATAAAGATTTGTATCCAACTAACACACAAGAGTACAGCAGGGTTTTTTTTTTTTTTTTTTAATCATTCCCTGTCTTAAGTCTTCTGGGAACAGTGAGTTTCCCTTCCCCTCATACAGCACATCGATTTTTGAATTAGACTGCAATATTAAATAATTAATATACTTGCCATGATTGATGTTTTGCATTAGTTGAATATTAGGTTATCAATCAAAATCCACTTGGTTTAATGTAATAATATTGAAAAAGTGTCACTGGCTGTTCATCCAATTTGTAGTTGAGGCAGCACAGATAGCAATATTGGTGCAACACACGGCTTTAAAGCAGGAAATGCAGTGGCTGAACACGCATAAGGCAAACATTATGAAACTAACTAGGACAAGACTGTGGTTGTCCTAAATGAACCTTGTGGCACCTGTCAGTTTCAATATAACTATTTTTTCCTGCCAGACGCTGCCATGAATCAATCCAAATGACATGCAGTAAAACTAAAACAAAACAGTATCCTTCCTCTTCAAAAACTTAATCCATCGTATGATAAGTGTAAAGTACAACAATTAACGTTATAATCTAAAAACCGTCTTGTGAAAAATTGGGAACTGATGCTGTGACATAACCATAAAACATTTTAAAGCGACTTTCAAACATGAACAAACAAAAGATTTTGATAGAATATATACCCATTTTTAATATCATAAATTACTACAAGAAAGAAGCAAGATCTGTTTTATGCACAGCCCTATATTACAATACCCTTATTGAATACTACTGTAAGAAAGGATAGCTAATAATAACTTCATATTTACCAATAATATATAGCTTTACAGAAATGACATTCAGCTACACTTCACTGGTCCCAACAAAAAACCTTTCAAATGATTAGTCTCAAATGCATAATATATGTATTTTTAGATTAGTTGGACAAGGCATTTTGGTTTTTTGTTTTGGAATTTTGCTTTTCCTCTCTTCAGATAATCTTTAGAGTTGTTTCCCTTCTAAAACCATGAATTTATGCTGCAAAAGGTTACTTGACACAGCTATATTTAACAAGTGGGCATTAAATACTGCAAACATACTACTCAAGCTATTCCAAAAGGTAAAGTTGGATGAGGAAAAAACTGCAGCTGAACTAAATTTGAATTATAGCTTTAAGGGACCTGAAACAAGAAGCCAAGAATTCAAATAAGCAAGTGTAGCCATCTTTGGATTATTTAAACCCATAATGTAGGTAACTTATTGAAATAGTGGTAATTTACTAATAGAAGTTCCATTTCCTATAACTAAAAATAAAACAGGTTATATACATTGGTATTTGTTGAAAACACTGTTTTAAATTTATATTCATAAGAACACATACATGTATAAAGCCAACATTTTGACCAAAATGGCTGAAAAGACTTGCAAGGCAAGGGTTTTTTTGTGATACCTTTTACTGGACTGACCACAGTTTTACTGGAGTTGGTCCAATAAAAGGAATCACCCCAAAAAACAAACATTTGCCTCTCATACATTTCACGGACAATAATGGCTACAACAAAACTCCAACCCTACAGAAGACTATGTAATATGGATTTGTGAAGTGGGCCCTATTTGATTTGGATTCGGCCGGAATCAGGGACAATGATTGAATTTGTTGATTCAGATCACTGTCCCCGATATGATTCGGCCAAACCCAAATCTGAAGATTTGATGCTAAAACTGAGAATCAGCAATTCGGACATAGACGCAGCTTTAAAAGTTTTTCTACATAACTAGAGCAGCATGGCTCATGATCGCTGCGATGCTGGAGTGGATGGACCGTCCTACAGGAGCGAGGGGGGACCCTCAACATGCTCTGTGGTGAACCCAGAAGGGGACCAAAAGTACTTTTGGTACTTACCTAGAATGTCATTTCTGTTAAGCTATATATTACTGGTAAGTATGAAATTAATATTAGCTATCCTTTCTTACAGTAGTATTCAATAAGGGTATTGTAATAAGGCTGTGCATAAAACAAACCTTGCTTCTTAGAGGTCTGTGGAGCATCTCAAGACCCTAATCCCAAGTTTGCTCTGCAAAGGCTGGTCATTTTAGAGACCAAGTCCAGTGGGGCAAGAGGCTGAGATGGCTAGGAAAAGAAGATCTAACTGGATGCAGGGAAAAAACGGAACTCTTCCACTAGGGAGAAGAGATTGATGTCATATATCTTGACTTCAAAAAAGCCTTCGATCTGGTACCCCATGATCACCTCTTGGCCAAACTGGCCAATTGTGGCCTTGGGTCCACCACGATCCGCTGGCTGGGAAATTGGCTCCGTGGTAGGACCCAGAGGGTAGTAATCGATGGAAGTCACTAATCATGGTGCCCTGTGACCAGTGGAGTCCCTCAAGGCTCTGTCCTTGGACTCATATTGTTCAACATCTTCATTAATGATGTGGACATTGGCGTCAGAAGTGGACCGGCCAAGTTCAACGACGACACCAAACTTTGGGGCAAAGCATCCACACCAGAAGATAGGCAGCTGATCCAGGCTGACCTGGACAGGCTCAGCAAATGGGCAGACGAGAACCTGATGGTGTTTAACACCAAAAAATGCAAGGTTCTCCACCTTGGGAGGAAAAAACTGCAGCATCCCTATAGGCTCGGCAGTGCTACTCTGGCTAGCACTATGGAAGAAAGAGACTTGGGGGTCATCATTGACCACAAGATGAACATGAGCCTGCAATGCGATGCTGTGGCTAATAAAGTGACCAAACCGCTGGCTTGCATCCATAGATGCTTCTCAATCAAATCCCAGGACGTCTTTCTCCCCTTGTACTCGGCCTTGGTGAGGTCACAATTGGAGTACTGCATCCAGTTTTGGGCTCCACAATTCAAAAAGGATGTGGAGAAGCTTGAGAGAGTCCAGAGAAGAGTCACGCGCATGATCAGAGGTCAAGAAAACAGACCTTACGATGACAGGCTGAGAGCTATGGGGCTCTTTAGCCTGGAAAAACACAGGCTCAGGTGATCTGATGGCCACCTATAAGTTTATCGGGGTGACCACCAGCATCTGGGGGAACATTTGTTCACCAGAGCGCCCCAAAGGATGACGAGGTCAAACAGTCATAAACTACTACAAGACCTTTTCAGGCTGGACATAAGGAAGAATTTCTTTACTGTCCGAGCCCCCAAGGTCTGGAGCAGCCTTCCCCCTTCAGTGTTTACTTCCCCCTATATAGTTATAGAAGTTATAACCCCTTTTAGCATTCATTTTATCAGGATAACTCTTTCAGCCTCCTCTCATAGTTCCTTGCGCACATATTGCAATTTGAATTTATCTTACTTGCTCATGGGTATCCAGAACCGTACACAGTATCCCAGATGAGATTTCCCTAGTGCATGGGGAAATGGTATTAATATTTCCTATCTCTACTGGAAACACCTTACCTAATATACCTTAAGATAGCATTTACAAAGCTATATGATACTGATATTTCATATATGTCTAGGAAAAAAGACATCTCTTCCTGTCATGACCAACTGATGAGCCCCCCATTCATACCAGAAACACTTGTTATTAGTATTTAAGTCCATGAGTATATGCTTTATGCTATTACGTTTCACACCGTTTATAATACCCTTGAGCTTTAGACTACCCATTTTTCCCTGCATGATATTCTGATCCTTCTCTGCATTGATGCTCTCTTCACAACTTTGTCCTACCAGCAAATTTCAGCAGTAGATATATACTTTTCATGCAAAGGTCATCACAATGAAAATACTAAAATAGAAACTCTCCCCAGACTGATCCTTGTGAAATTCCAGTGGTAACTCTCCCCACCCTATGAATCGAGAACTTATATTGATGGAAAGGCTTGTGAGTCCAAATGACAGTGAGGGTTGCGTCTCCTGGAGTCTTATACCTCCTGGCAGGGTCACCTATATTGAACAGGCCTGAGGGGAGGTTCCAAACAAACCACAGTCTAACCGCAAGTCCTCCACAGCAGATCAGGCAGAAGATGATGTCAGGATCTCAATGACTAATGACTGAACACTCCAACAAGATGTTGTCTATGGTTCTCCACTGCCACTGAGCTCAGAATTCCACTTCGTTAAGACAATTTGGTTGCGGTTTCTGCACACCAGCTTCCTCACATTAAACCAATTTACATGTCGGTTTCTACCACAGGAAACACGCTGTCCTGTACCAAACTCCAAAAGCCCTGGCAATGGACCAATGGTGACAGAGACTCAACTAGTGAATCTGGCAGTCTACAGCCACAAATCTGCACACAGGCTGCAGTAGTAGCAGCCTGATAGACATCTTGCACCTGGGTTGAGATAGGAATGCAATTTGGCAGCTGCTACCATGACTAATCAGTCCTAGATCCCCTCTACTCATTCCCTCCCACCCTCCTTCCATGGTAAAGATGCTAGAAAACATTCCCTAAACCAAGGCTATCTTATCTGCTCCTAGCTAGATAAACATGTCCAGTCGGATCACTCTCTCTGCAGTCAAAAACATCGTAAGACAATAATGATTTTCACAACATGGAAAATGTGCGTCTTGATGGATAGATAACCAAGACAATGAACAACCAGAAAGAAGAACTGCCATCATCTCCAAGAAACTAGTGAGATATAACATCAACATTGCAGCTCACAGTAAGACAAGATGACCAAATGAGGGCCAGCTGAGGGAAGAGGGTGAAGAGCCTGCACCTTCGGAAGGGGAAACCAGCTCAGGACAGATGCATTCATGGTGTCAGCTCTGCCAACATGGCATCAGCTTGGCTATCAACTTAAGGAGCTCCCTGTGGGCATTAATGAACATCTTATGACCCAAATTCAGCAACAACCAGTAAACCACCACCATTTGCTCATATGCCCCAACACTTGATGCTGACAGTGATGTTAAAGAACAGTTCTACTCCAATCTTGACCATGTTCTGACTAATACTAACAAGGAGGACAAGATCATTCTCCTGGGTGACTTCAATGCCAAAGTTGGATGTGACCTGTAACTCTGGAGTGGCACCATTGGGAAGGAAGGAGTAGGGAAAGCCAACTCCAATAGCATCCTTCCCCGGAGCAAATGCACAGAGCAGAGTTTTGTCATCACCATCTTCAGAGAGAATAACAAATACAAGAACACATGGAGACACCCTCACTCTAAAGCACAGGCACCTCCTCCACTATGTTATTGTTAAGAGCCCATGATTGAATGGATGTTTGTACCATGCAAGCAACTGAGGACTGCTGGACAGATCATCATCTTGTCAGATCCATTCTGAATATCCAGCTTGTTCTGAAACACTGAAAACAACCAAAAGCAATGCGAAGGACTCAACGAATACCTTTAATACCTGAAGGTCTGTTAGAATTTTCATCGTGTCTCCGTGGAAAGGTCTCTGGCCTGCCCACAAATAAAGCCAACATTGAGGAATTCTGGAAGGGGTTTAAAACCATCATTAATTTGGCCTGTGCTGAATCCATTGGCCACACCACCAGTTGAAGCCAAAACTGGTTTGATGAGAGCAACACTGCTATCCAGGCCCTCCAACTAGAAAAGAAGGGCTCATTCTGCTTTGCAAAGTGACATATCTCAGGAGAGGAGACATATCAGCTCCTCAAAGCCAAAGCTGAAAGGAAGATCCAGGAAATCAAAAATAAGTGGTAGCTGACAAACACGGCATGCATAGCTTTTTCTTGGCAACAAAAGCCATCTACAGCCCAGCTTCCCACAGTCTTACTTTCATGCAATACAAGATGGTTCAATGTTCCTCAAAGACAACAAATCTATAAAAGCTAGATGGAAAGAGCAATTTGAGCCACTCCTGAACCATGAGTCAACTATGGCAGAGACCACCATCCAGTCCATTTCCCAATATCTTGAAAAGGGATCCCTTGCCAGCCCTCTTATCCTAGAAGTCTAGAGTGCCATCAAGGAAACCAAGAACAACAAGGCTACTGGACTGGATGGCTTACCTGCTGAAATTGACATCCCTGGCAGCAAGAAACTGTTGGTACTAAGACTCTAGAAATTTATTCTATGAATTTTGAACAAAGAGATCCCTGGGGACTTGGGGAATGACAACGTCATGACAGTCATCTTGATTCTCATTAAGGACCATCTTCCTTCTAGAATTGACATAGAATATCAAACAGATGGAGGACTCCTCAGTCTGGGACATTTTCATTTGAAGACTTTAAACAACTATCCTTGACCTTCAATATGCCGATGACTACACCATCCTTGCAAACAGTGAAGAAAATCCCTCCGTACCATGCTGTATCTTTTCAGAGAAGCGTACCAAACATTGGGCCTCTCTCCCAACATTGAGGAAACTCAAGTGCTTTATCAGCCTAAACCCAGGCCATACATGTGACACCCCTACCCAAATTACCATCAAAAGGAAAGACACCTGGAGGTAGTTGAATACTTCCCCTACCTAAGTAGCCACTTCTCTGAGAGAGTAAGTATTGATGAGGAGGCCAAGCACAAGTGGTAGCTGTTGATCAACTCCATTGATCCTGCAACCTCAGCCAAGGGGCAGACCATTTCAAGGTAAAGCAGAGAAGAGAGCATGGAGGAACGAAAAGGAAAAAAATCTTAATCTACAGCTTACTCTCTCCTGCACAAAGATCTGCAACTTCTGTGGATGGATCTGTGGCTCAAGGACTGTTAAAGTCACTTCAAGACCCATAAATGAGATGTGACAGAGATCATGCTTAAATTAAGGGATGGCTGACAACAATAGCAACCCTCCCCCAGCCCACAGCTCCCCTCTTAGAACAACTCATTTTTCCATTTATTCAATTGCTTATAAAAATCTATAAGATTTGTAAAAATCTCTCTCATTTCCATTTAAGTAATGTGGCATTGTATCAAATTCTCTAAACTCAAGAAGATTAGATATCTCACTATTAATTTGTTCAGAAAATCAGTCCTCGTTAAAAGAAAGGTATCAGGTTTATCAAATATGCTCTACTTTTGATAAACCCATTTTATATTATTCCATTTTCATTTTATACCCATGTCTTTTACTATTCTTTTCTTCAAAATAATGGATGAATCAGAATAACAGATGTATTGTAGTAAGGTTACAACTGCCTAGTCACATAACACAACCTTCAACTTACAAGATTTGTGATTCTATGTACCAGTTTTTTCACATTTCTGGAATGAAGATTAACCTGTCCTCCCAACTTGAAATCAATGAGTTACTTGAGTTTTGCTTGCAACTTGGTTGTGATAATTTTCATTTCTATACTCTAGGTTAGCCCCCACTACCAAAATCATTGTCTCTAGTAGAAACTGCTACGAAGTCTTCATTTAGTTTTGGGGTCATATGTAAACTCAACCCAATCCTGCACTACTTTCCTTGTTCTGTTATTTTTATGGCTGAAGAATCTTTTGCCATTTGTTTTTAACATCTAGCTCACCTTGATTTTTGGCAATTTTAACTTTATTCCTACACTTCTTGACCACTGTAAAATAGTGTTCTTCACGGTAAGTCCTTTTTCCCATTTCTTGGGAGCCTTACACTCTAATTTATTTATTTACTGCCTTTTCTTGGGATGCAAATTCCAGAAAGGTTTGCACTTTTAACTTTTTTTTTTTAATACTTAAACAAGCCCCTTTCCTGTTGACATCCTTCACCCCTTTAGACCACATAATTCCACCAATTTGTCCTTTTTCAGCTAAATAACTTCAAAGCCCAGCCCAAGCAAAGTCTTGACAGTTGCCTGTACACTGTTGGTCTTCACACTATCATGCTGGAGAAGAACATCATGATTGAGCTTTCCTTATCTTTTGGTCTAAAAAGTTGGCTTGCTGCTTGCACTGGGTGTTGCTGTTAATTGTGACCCTCTGTTCTATAAAGTGGACAAGGATTGGTTCCATGCAATTCCAAAACAGGTTGATCAAGACCGTGCCGAAGAATGGTTGAGTGCTGAATTTTTGGTCAGTGGCAACAATGTGCATTTCCACTTCATGCTCTGCCTTTTCTTCTTGGGTTCATAATGGCAGACCCAGCTCTTGACCCTGCTGATAATGCATGCAAGGAACCCCTCATCATTCACCCATATACATTGTAGAAGCTGGGTACACACTTCTACATGTTGATGTTAAGCACATCTATCAATTGCACCCAATGGGCACAGCCTTTCTGGCAACTCAGGTGACTGTGCAAAATGGGGTGAATACTGCCAGCCCTTTCACCACTAATTCAGAAATGCTCACTCTCTTGATTGCACATATAGCAGCACTGACCTTGGCAATATTGTCCTCAATTGTGGCTGTTCTGGGGCCACTTCCCAGGATTCATCGACTATGGACATGTGTCCATTTTTTAACTTCTCCACCCACTCAAAGACCTTCCATTGATCCATGCAGTTCTCACCATACTGTGCCACAATCCTATAGTGAATTTCACTACACCATTAGCCCACAAAAAATGAATGCCAGAACACTGTTCTTTGGTGCATACTGACAGCTATGTTGTTTGCATGTTCACTAGGTGTCACATGTTCAGTGCATGTGAAAACAGGGTGCATTCAACAATACCAAAAAAAAAAAAAAATCAGCATTCCTCATGGCTGGGTAGTTTCCTACTTTGTCCCAGACATACAGCGTAAGCAGCCATTTTGCTGTTAGTTTCTGAAACACCCTTGTAAACTGAATCAACTTGTGATCACTTGACTTAAAGGTATTTTCTACAACCAGCTCTGCTATGAAGTCTTCATCAGTAACCAATATATAAGCACAATAAGCACCTCTTCTTGATTCAGTGACACTATTAGGTGAAGAAATCCATCCATTTGAATCAGAAACATCTGGGTTCTACCCTTATTAGCATGTTTTCCAATTTTACTGAGGATATGTGCCAAAATGACATTTCAAAGCAGTATTTCTCTTTCTAACACTATAGAGACCTCTGTCCACAAAGAAAACTAATCTTTTGGCTTTATAATAAACCTCTAATAATAACCCAGTGGAACTCTTCCCAAAGTGCATTTAGCCCAACTGATTCCTTTATCCAATCTTGTTTCTCTGGTCTACTATATCATAAACATACAAACACTACGCCATCAATTATACCCTTATTGCTGTATTTCCTGAATACTGCATACTACTTAATGCAGTCACAATCTCTATTCTATCATATTTCTGTTATTCCTGTTAAAACTGCACCAGTAGTTTCAGTTAATCAGTTCTGTTGTCTGGGTTTTTTGTGATATCACATTAACCTTTCAGTTGTTTCCCACAGATCTCATCCAGTTTCCTAGCCAGATCAGTCATTATCAATCAATATTAATACTCTTTTTCCTTGCTGTCCATCTTCCTATCCCTTTGCTTTCACCTATTTGTCCTCCCATTCCTCTTGCTGTGTGGTGAACCAGACATTGAGATGACAAACTTTCTCCCCCAGTTTTCAGTTTCAAGTTCTTCTGATCAGTCATGACAGCTACAATTCCAAATGATTAATATCCCAGGTATTTGGTAGAGTCCATCCATCAAGAACAGCCAACATTCTATGAATACTTCTCAGTGATTGTAAATGTCCAAGTCCATCACAGGACAAACCACTGAGCCATGAATTGATTTTCATTATATTGTTACACCTTTGCCTAACTTCTCTAGGGACTGGAAGATTTCTATTCATCTGATCCTGCACTTGTTTTGAGTCATCTTCTCTAGACTGGCATTGTTACCCTTCTTTTGGTCTACCAGGAATATGACAGTATGTTTTCTTCCTATGCGCCATCATTTTACCATTTCCCTAAGAAGCTGTCAGTCTCAAATCCACATTATATATGCTTTCCCTTACTAGACAGCACCCTCTTCTGTTTTCTGATAATAGTCCTGTCACTTCTTTTTAACAAGGAGTCCATAATCACTTAGATCTGCTTCTTTGCGTTGATGTGAATCTCAAATCCTCTCTCGACTGTTCTCCCTTGTCTGAAGGTCACCCTATTGCCTATACTGTTGCAAGCTCCATTGTATCTTACAGCATTATCCCTCCAGACCTTCTCTTCCATGTAGCCGACAGGTACTTACTCAAAAGATGTACATTCACCAAGCTTCTGCATCCAGTTACCTTTATTACCTCTGCTATTCTCTTGAACATCTCCACTGTTGCTTCCATAGTCATCACCACTTTCTCTTCCTGGTATCTGCTTTTAGAGATAAAAGGACAGCCATGCTCCTTCCTTCACCACAATCTGCAACAAATACCCCTGCAAACTCCCATGCTTGCTGACTTTTCTATGACCCTGTAAGGCAGTGATACTGAACCTTTTTGCCCTGTTTGCCAGATGAGCAGTGTCTGGTCCATCTGTGGGCTGGTTCTGGCCAGTGGGACTAATCCATCTGCAGGCTGGGATCCAGCCAGTGGGCCTAATTCAGTGCACAGAGGTGGCTGGGGAGCAGTCTGGACCCAACCCAGCCCCACAGATGGAGTGGGTATGGCCAGCCCCAAACTGGCCATGTGGGAGAAGGTGGCATGGGCCAAGGCCTAATCCAGCTGTATGAGTGAGGAGGGCATGGCCCATCCCCAATACAGCTGTATAGTGGGAAGGGGGCATGGCCCAGCCCTGATCCAGGTATACAGGGGTGAGGGGAGTGTGGCCCAGCCCTGGTCTGACCATGCAGGGGAAGGGAGCATGGCTTGGCCCCAACCCAGCTGGGTGGAGCTTGGGAATTTGGCAGCTAGGGAAGGTGACACTATTAATTGACAATGCCCCTTGCTACCAAATTTCCCAACCTGGGGGAAGCCTTGCGGTACAGATTCCACTGCTCCATGGGCTGGAGGTTGAGCATCCCTACTGTAAGGTGTACGAGGTTAAAACCTTCTCTTCAATATGTATTACTTTGTATTTGTCAACACTATATTTCAAATTTAAGCAAGAGTCAATCACGCCACTCCATGCAATTCAAATCACCTAAAAATCAGCAAAAGTGAGCAAAAAAAAAGTCTAAGAAGCTGGCTTAGATGCTCCAGCCCAAATCTCTCCCCTCTTCAACTACAAGTAGTAGGACCATCTATACTGTTCTCAACCCAGCTAGTGAAGGAAGTAACATGGTAGTAGCACCACAAAATAAGTGCATGTCTATCAAGGGTGACAGACAGGTCACTTCCCCCACAACCATCTCTTCATTTTGAGCATGATCTTATACTGTCCACAAGCAGCACCCAAAACCTGACTATAGCCTTTAGCTGCTATTATTTTATACATATTCACTACTAAAAAGAACTGTAAACTTTTCAGGTCAGATAACATGGTGACTCAAGGGCCGTGAGGTACCTAGCACATTACTGTGCCCTGCAATTATTCTTAATTAATAAATAGCACAGTCCTGTGGGAAGCTAAATTTATTATTCATTTTCTGCTGCTTAACCTGTCCTCTGCTGGGTAATCCAGCTATGCCAGTCACTTCCATAATCTCCCATGAAAAAAATTCAACTTAATTTTTTTTTCCTCTTTCAAGTACGGCAACTTTCCCAAAATTAGATTAGCCTGTGACCAGGAATGGGAATTATGTATTTCTTTTCTAGTTCTCATAATAGCTCATGACTGATCAAAGCTAAAACTGGGAGCTTTCTATTCTTGGCAAAAAAATTCCAAGCTTTCCAAAGGGATAAATAGCATTTGCATCTTGCTCTGGGAGTTTCCAAATATTAGAAGGCACAGAGGAAACCTACAGGAGGCAGGGAATGGCGAGAAAAAAAGGACAATAATCTGCCTTTACTACACTGGTGCAAAGCAAAGCAAAAATCTAGACTAATGGGCCACCTGGGAATTTACTTTGCATCTAGGGACTCCCAAGATGATGTTGCAGCCAAACTCATGGCTCTATGCCATTCCCTTTCCCAGAACTCAATGCTGACAGAATTCCCTTGAGGAAGAGGGATAAGCTGGGGAATCCCTGTGCTCTGACTATCTCAGCTGCCAGAACAGACCCTATAGCCTTTGGAAGCGGTGTGCACATCAGAATAGCATTTGGGCTACTCCAATTTAACACTGCAGATTGCCGTGGCCCTTAACTGTCCTCAGGACAGTTGGTATATGTGCTTTCCCCAATGGCTCAGAATCATACCAACAGAAATAATTTACTGCACTCTGGGAAAAACAGTAATAAGTTTGGCCAGTTTACAAGTACTTTTAAACGCATTAAAAAAAAATTTAAGAAATCCATATGAAGTTGCTTAAAACAGAGAGAAAGAAGAAAAATAAGACAAGCTCAGGGATAACTTTTGAAGAATAAAATATAAAGCAAAAGAAGAAAAACTGCTACAAAGCTCGGCCAGGACACACATATAAACAATACCTTTGGTATCTTATCATTAAAAGAAAAAAGGATAAACCTACTAAATATTTAGAAGAAGAAACAACCAAATTCAGCACTGGCCAGACTCAACTTCAAGATCCTGTGCATCTGAAAAAGGTTCACAGCAGAAGCAGCAAAATACAACGCTGATTTTGCCTTGGATTGAGTCCCTTACAAGAGGCTAAGAGAACACTGCTCATTCTTTAGAAATATTTTCTTAAACTGAAAAATAAGATGCCATTGTATCTAATATTGAGTATCCAAAGGAGACAGATATTTTGGAGACCTCAAAGCAGATAAAGAAATACTGTAAACAATCAAATTAGAAACCACTGTCTCAGGTTGCCTATTTAAATGATTTCTCTGTAAAGCCTGGTAGTTCAATGCTGCGTCACAACTTGAAACTTCAGAGTTTTTCTTTCCTTCTCACATATGGATCTTTCAATAGGACTAAAACCATATGTATTAAAGTTTAAATTCCCAGCAAACATGAGCAATTAAACTTCAGGCTTTTGAGCATAACTGTTTCTATTAAATGGATTATTTAGTACATTTTAAGTAAATTACACAACTTTGACTTGGGTATTACTTTTTTAGTACAGTTATTTAGCAGATATTCAATTAGATAACGTCCTGTAGGTGAAAGCATGTGAAAAACACTGCAGTAATGGACGTTAGTGGTAGAAAGAAGTGTTGCTAACTGGCCTCAAAGTACAAAAATAGGTTATGAAAGTAGCAAATACAACAATGTAAATCCACAGAATACTGGTATTGAATATTAAACAAAGCTGGTAAGTTTTAACAATACTATGCACTACTATAGTAAAAACTCTCTGGACTAGTAAAGAGTGTTATAGGTTAATGAGGAACATATAAAGAGTGCACAATAATTATCATGCCTAACACCTTACCATCTGTGTTTGGATGACTACAGAATACAAACACAGTTATCAGCATTAAGCCTGTGAAAACATTACACATTCATTTTCTATTAGAATAATTTAGGTTAAATATTTAAAATATGATAGGTTTCGCTCCTCAGAGCTCAGTAATAAGCACTACTTAAATGTGTCACTGAATTATACTAAAAGTTGATGTTCTAAGGATTCTAAAGAATCTAAAAATCTGAGTACAATCAATTTTCTATTATCTGAAGGTTTCTCAATCCCCTTCATTCACCTAATTACTACTGTACTTAAACTAATGAAATTTCATTCTGACACGAACAATACTATTCTTAACCAAATTTTTGAAAAATATAAGATTAAAAACTTCTACACAAAGAATAAACTCCAAGAGAAAAGATGCAAATAAAATTACTATCATAATCTTTTGTTTTTTGTTTGCAAGTATAAAACTGAGGAGAAACAAAAGCATGGAACATAGCATCTGTCATATCAGAATATAAAAAGATGATCCTGGCACAAAATGAAAAAGCTCTAATTCATTTGCAAATCAAGCCTGCCAGTTCTATTTCAAGCTGGCGGTAACTGTCAAGAGTTAACAAGATAATCACTTTCAATCCTGCCTTCAATGGTACATTACACTGTTATTCCTTTCAATAAGGCCGTTCTTTGGGGCACTAGATGAATGCTTTTCATTTCTAACTCACACAAAAAGTTGCAAAAAAAATCCATGGGGCTTAAAATAAGAAATCCCTTTATGGGCATTTATCTGCCGGCACTTGCTTTTAGGCAAAATGAGATATTTGGATACATTGGTGTCCATTCACTTCCTCTATTCCTTCAGGCCCTTGGTCTGTTGTTTTAAAAAGCATTTGGCACACGAGAAAACCTCAAGCCAGTATTTTCTGGTTTTGTTTTTTACTATCAATATACATTAAACAAACAAAAAAAGTTCTATAATATTTTCTACGTTCTTTGGTGCAACACTAAACAACATACCTCAGAAGGTAGCTGTATACTTAAAAGGATCAATCTTTGCTTTACTCTATTCTAAATTAAAAACCTGTGCAAGCTGCATACATTTTAAGGGTCCAGTAAATTACTGATTATTAAAAATAATTTATTTTAATAAAAGCAAAATGAACGGCTAAATATAATTGTTTTTGTAAATCAAAGCATTAACAAAGAAGCTGTCTACAGCTTTTTTTCTGTTTTAGAAAAAGCAGTATTTTGCTTTCTTTTCAAACAGCAAAATATAAAATAGTGCTAAAGTGGCAATACATGTAAAAAAAACCCTTCCCCCATAAAAAACTTCCCTACTACCTACCATAAAATAAAATTATATTATACACGTGCCTACAAATCTATAGGAAAACACTGTCTACATTTTAAGCCGATAATTTTAAGATACATAGTTTAAAATATGGAGTATTTTCTTAAGGCTTTAGTTATAAGTACAAAAAATAATTTCAAATAGTTTATACTTATTAAATGGCAGAGAACAGAAAAGTGTGTTCTTTTTTATATTCCCATAGATCCCAGTTCACAGAACAAAAGCTAATAACTACATTTAATCTCTTAGTTGAGATTAGCTTCTTCAGCCTCAGGTCTGTTACACCCACATTCAGTGCCAAGAAGTAAGTTTTTCAATAACCATCTGTTTATAGATTTTTCTTTATGATTAGGAATCAATCTTTTCTTCTTCAAATTCAGGGAACCATCTTGCCAGATACTTCTTGCATAATTGTCATACTTTCCAAAAGTCTTTTTGATCCTCTTTATGATCCCTCCACCACCAGCCTTAATACTATGGTTTTCCAAGATTCCTTGTGCAAATGCTTCTTTATAGCAGAAGTTTTGTTTTCAAGAATTAGAAAGCCAGAAGTTACCAAAACAGTCACAGACTCAATCACAGTAAAGGATCCTTCAGAGGCTTTGAATACAGACATGTTCTTTTAGTCAAAAAGCCTTAAATCAAAAGCAACGATTAAAAAACTGTAAAGATTGAAATAGCACTAGGACTTTGTTTTATTGTACTAAGGATTTTACTTCATTTTTGTATTTTCTCCCAACAGTGGAGGGTTAATTTTACATTCAGAAAAGAATATATCAAAACCTATAGAATCTAGTTAAAATATGGCACCCTGCATTCACAGAATTGTTTTTCCCCCCCCTTCACCCCAGACTGTACTATGGGTATAGACTTCACAGAAAGTATAGATGCATCTTGTAAGGACACACAAATAAAATACTGCACCTGCCCAGAACATGCAGATGAATAAAAGACAGACAGCCAGGCATGTATTTCAGGAAAAAAGTTAAATTTTAAATTGTTTAAATCTATCCCATGATACATAACCAGAAATTTAACCAAGCTGTGATGGGTTACTGGGTTCTAACCAGCAGCTTGAAAAGGGGACTCCCTCAGCCTATCCCATCAGCATTCAACTGAGCCATCACAGCACCCCTCAGACAAGAGATGTGGGAGAATGGGAATGGCAGCTGGTTTACAAAATCTCCAGGTTACCCCTTCTCACTACAAGTACATGGTCCGCCAACAACAATTCTATTCATTTTTATTCATATTTATTCAATCATTGTCAAATATTAAGCTTCTTCATCCTAACTGACTCCTCAATGCTACATGGAAGGTAAAACAAACCAAGGAAAAATCTGGTCTGCTAACAATTTGTTCAAATGGGAAAAATAATTCTTAACCAGCTTCCCCCAAAAAACAATCAGATGCACAGTTCCCAGTCAACGTCACCATTTGCTTTCTACAACTACCAAGAGGAGTGGCTAGAGAAGTTAAGAGGCTAGGATTCCCGGAAGTCTAGGAAAGAGTTTGAATTTTCAGGTGCTTAGCCCTTTTCACCTCCCACCCCCGTTGTTCCCCTAGAAGATTGGCCAGTGAAGAGCTTGAGAAGAAAGAGGGATCTGAATCCAGTATTTTAAACATGCACTCACCTCAATTTCCCTTCTCCTTTTTGAGGACCAGTGCATCCTGTGTTCTGATCTAGACAACATTCATGGCACCACATAGAGATGGGGATACACTTCTTAGGAATGTATTTCTTCCTCCCATCTCTTCTCCTTCCTACAGTCCGATTAAATCAATCCCCTCACGGAGATAGGGAGAGGGGATCTTAAGTTATTTAGTAACTTCAAGAGTTCAGCCATGTTGTTAATAGAGCACTGCCTTCAGAAAAGGGAAGTTGAAAACCTACTGGTACGCAGTGCAGAATAAAGAGATTTAAGTAAGCACTACACTAAGTCCTCATACTGATATAGGTGCTTGCCCCTTACTTAGCACTGTAACGATCATTTGGTTAAATCACAACAGCCCGTATGAAGCTTGAGGACGAGCCGTGAGTTCTAGAACACAGGGTACGTCAGAAGACTAAACAGAAGTAGGTGGTTTCAAATTTCTGTTAGTACTGAAAATCTGCAGCAGGCATGGAAAGTCTTTGGCCAGTTCAGGAAAGTTCTGCTGCTTAGTGAATTGGGAATGAAACTTGGACTTGATCCAGTTTTATGCTAAAATCCTTTTTGCTTTCTTAGGCAACAATATTAAGGGATATAAGAAGTCCAATTTGTAAAAGCTTTTCCAGGATGTTCCTTCATGGCCCTGCAGTATGATCCTTCTAAGCTCCTTCAATTTGGCCTAGAAATATACCCCTCAGGAAAGTATATCATGTTCTATGCAAACAAACTCCGATCCTTTTCAGTGTGTTTTAATTCACTTAACCATTTGATGAGCATATCCAGTTTCTTATCCTTCTACAACAGTGATTCTCAACCAGAGTCCCATGGCACCCTGGGGTATCTTGAAATCCTTTTAAGGGTTCTATGGGGTGCCACACAATGTTAGCAGAGTATGCAAATGTGATTCACAAGATGAACCCAGTATCAAAAACATTCTGACCTGTTGTGGTCTTTCTGAGTTTTCTGCAACAGAAGAATTGCTCCATAATTTTTCTCGTAAAAAAAAAAAAAAAGAGCAAAAACTAAGACCTGGCATTTCCCATGGGGTGCCTTGATCCTAAAAAGTTTGAGAACCCACTGATATAGAAGGTAAACTCTTTCCTCATCCTGACAAAGGCAGTTCTATTTAGCTTTAGAATATTTGGTTCCCATTTTCCCCAAAATTCCTTGGCTGATTACTTCAGTCCTTATAAGGTGTTCATTTCACTCAAAGCTTCTGTTTTTATTCTGCAATTAACCAGTTTGTTTCTATCGCATCTCCCAGAAGAATCTAAAAACTCAGAAAGTTACTTCCAAGCTCCCTTATGTTCTTAAAATTCTAAGAACTCTTCTGATGCACCTGATCATACACTGAACAAAACAGAGAAGTTCACAGTGAATCCATGATGCCCATCAGTTGAGTAAAAAGGAGCAAACTAAACTGAGACACTAACAAGATGACTTTGGGGAAGGCAACAAAACTCTTTAAAATCTCTGTGATTCCAGGGTCCATATGCAATCATACAAGCACACTGATTCATAAAAGCTTACATATCTCAGCATCACTTCCATTAATATTATTTACACCTAATCTTTCTTCAATTTCTAATCATGTTGTAGCTGGCTTATATTCTCCAGTATCTTTGGTTGAGATAAATGCCAAAAACATCCACCAAGATCTTTTTTATTTGAAGAAGGATTAACAAATTCTTCTTTTGCTAAATGAAAGATAAATTCTGACAGAATACTCTGCTTTAAACCAACTGTTCCAATAAATCTTGTTTTCAGCAGGGAAGGAATCAAAGCATCCAGAAAGTGGTCTTATCAAGGTGTCAGAGTCAGCGACAGTCATACTAGAACTTGGTGCATAAAAGCCTTAGCTAGGGAAGATTTAGCTAGGGAAGATTCCTTAGCTATGAACCAAAAGACAAAGAACAGCATTTTTAATCAAATGTGAAGGCCTGAAAACTGGTTATAACACTCAAAAGTAAGATACCCGAGTAATGTAAAATCAAAATATTAAAAACAAATTAGTCTTTTTAAAAAAAATGATACTCATCCTTTTCTCCCACGGGACTGGCTGGTCAATGCCCTGGTCCATTTGGGGCGCACATCTGGGTGGTGCCCCAATCCAAACGTGG
This sequence comes from Crocodylus siamensis, assembly GCF_052110815.1. Taxonomy (NCBI): domain Eukaryota; kingdom Metazoa; phylum Chordata; order Crocodylia; family Crocodylidae; genus Crocodylus; species Crocodylus siamensis. The sequence continues at coordinate 75,784,149 of NC_143400.1, read as the reverse complement.
GGCAGATGAAGTAGGGCCCCGTCCAGCTGTGAGGACAGGGGGAAGAGGCAGCTTGGCCCTGGTCCAGCTGTGTGTGTGGCAGGGGGCTTGACCAAGCCCCAACCTAGCTACATGGGCGGGGCGGAGGGGTGGCCTGGCCCCAATTCAGCCCCCCAGGAGGGGAAGGAAAGAGACTGGGGGAGAGGGGACATGAATCAGGGCCTGGCCATGTCCTCTCCCCCAACCCAGCCCCATAGAGGACAGCGGACATGGCCAGGCCCTGATTCAGCTGTGCAGAGGGAAGGAGGCATAAAACTCAGCCTCACTCTGACTGTGTGATAGAGGGGGCATGGATGGGTTCTGACCTGCTGTGTGGAGCTTGGGAATTTTGCAGTGGGGGAGGATGGCAATATTAAAGGCCACTGTTCCCCTGCTGCCAAATTTCCCAACCTCCCAAATTCCCCATGGGCCAGATGCCTTGGCTCTGCTAGCTGCATCTGACCTACAGGCCAGAGTCTGAATATCTCTGTTTTAAAAGGAAATGAGAATGAAAAAAATCAGTTAATTGGTGTTGAAATTAGAAGGAAGCTCTGACACTTGAGAAGGAGCATATGATAGCACAGATAATTGAGGCAGTGTTTCCACATATGCCTGCTATTCTTTTCTTTTACAGTATTTGACTTTTTACAAGTTTCCCTTGAAGCCCCAACCCCTAAATAATTCTGAAGAGTTACATCGTCTATACAGGTAAAGATTCTGAAAGCAGCTTCAGGGGCCTTAAATTGTGATGCACCTTCATAATATTCCTTCACTGTTAAAGAAAAGAGCTTGTTGGGGGAAAAAAGTGTCAGTTTGGAACTCACCACGATTGATTTATATCCAAGACTGCTATACCTGGAAAACAGACTCATCTCCTCAAATCATTTGACAAGGTTAAGGATTTCTTTATTCTGAGGAATTAACCATCTTGTATTGTCCAAGTATCTCCAGTTTTACTACACCCCTTTAAGGTCACAACAGTTAAAGAAACACATCTGCTGTACTCTAATTCAGTCAAAACAGTTGACTACATTAATACCTAGAGCTAAAACACATATTTTCACTAGAATACTTCTGGCCCTTTAGGTAAAAGGACTACAATTTGATTTGGCATTTATCATTTCCAAAATGTATACATTAAGTCTCTGGTGAACAACAGGACAGAATTGGCAGCAAAGTCATTTACAAGATGGAATAGGCTGCCCAAAACATGTTGTACATTTTTACTTTTGGACTCTAGCATGCCTTCAGTGAAATTAAAAATGATTAGCATCTCACTACTGATTTACCGGGTGGGCCCAAATTAAGGAAAAGGCCAAAAAACCTCATTGAACACCGTCTCTGATTACAGCCAAGTTCTTATTCAGAGATTACTTTTCTATGATGAAGCCAAAGATTCCTGAAAAAAAATGGTACTATAGATGTGTTAGTTTCTGAGGAATCCTGAATTGTAACCAATTTGGACTTCATATTAAAATAAACACTTTGTATTGTATCTGAAAAATACACTAGAAACCAGCACACAGGTAGTATAAATATATTCTACAAATTGTTCTTCTACAATAACCAGTGCTTAGACTTCCTATGCCTGAAGAAGGGTGATTGCGCCCAAAGAACTTTTTTCTAACTACTCAGTCTAATAAAAGATATCACATCTACCCAAAGAACCTGGCCTGCTGAACAAAAAAGCAGCTACATTCTATAACAGCTGTCATTCTACACTCTCAGGTGTAATCCCAGAGACCCCAGAAGAAACAAGAGATATGAACAACTGTGCTGAGCACTATATCCAAAAATAAATAAAAAGCACTTCAACCCACCTCAAGAAGCAGCTTAAGCTATGAGCTTCAACAACAAAAGGTAGCCAGACCTTCTTAGTCAAGGTGCCAATGTAAATCCCAATGTATGCCATTTTCCCCCCAATTACTTTTGTTAGCAATTCAAGCCACATAAAGCAGAGGAAAGTGTTAGCTGTATATAAGAACCATCTTCATTTATGCAGTCCCACTTAGTCTTCCATACATATTAAAAAGGAAAGGTCCCATACTAGGACCCTCGTAACACACGCAAGAGCTATCAAGGTAGATGAAAAATATCCAATCTAACCCTCTAGATCCTCAGAAAGGCAAATATAAAATAATCTAAACACAATTATCCCTGTCCCTGCCAGGGTCTACTGCTGTACCAGAGCATTCTCTCAGTGAAAAGTATAAAAAAACCCAAACAATACATGTACAAGAATCAACATGGCCATGCCACCATCAGTTTATTAATCCTTCTCATTACTTGAGGGGACAGTTTTCAATTGCTTATTTCCAAGGTATTGTTGTGGATGCTGCCATGCTTTTATATTTTTTGCCGTTTTTCTATTCATCTTTCATTAGGGTTGAATTTGGAACTCAATCAGCAATGGAGTAGATCTGATAAGATGGTAGGTGGATCTCCAGGGAAAGTGCTCTCTCTCCAATATAGGAGAGAAAATACTTTATCAGGCTGGCAGGCAGCTAATTGACTGAGAATAACCTTTACAAATATAGTTTTGAACCTCAAAAATTAATTTTAGCTTTTCCAAAGTGCTTAAAGAAAGGAGCCTCAAGTGAACAATGCATCGTGCACTATACAAGTTAGCAGACCTAACAGAGAATACACAAGCTACATGGACAGTTATTTAATTTTATTTCACTTTTTCTCTTCTTAAGAAATACTTCACTAATACTATATGTTCTAAATTGAAACTAAAAAACAAGGACCTTAATCCCAAAAGTTATGTCCTCTGTCCAAACTTGACCCAATTACCTAGTCATGCCTAATCAGTAAAGAAAATAGGCAGTAGCCAAAAGGATCCTCTCATAAAAATAAAAACTCTCAAGTGAGTATTTTCAAACACCAAGATACTTACAATAAAAGGAATTTTATAAATATTTCTGATTATTCAACTTTATCATTCACTTGACACTAACTTACTCTACCCAGGCATTTTAACTGCTATTAAAGATTCTTAAAACAACTAACAATATAATCAAATTAAGTCTCAGTAAGGCAGGCAAGTATTATTCCTTGTTTGTGACAGATAAGCTGAGGGTGTGGACAAATATAACACTTAGAACATTCTAAATACACTTTAAGCCCCTAGAGTCTAGACATATGACACTTAGACCAATTAGAACTTCCTGGAACATTTCAAAGACACACCAGGAAAAGTGAGTACTATTTTGAACCAGTTCAATTGAATATTGCAATTCTTGGCCATGCCTACGCAGACATAGATCATTCCATGCTTAGTATGTAGTTAGTCCTCCGGGTATCCCAAATTCCCTCTCTCCACCCCCACCCTCTAAACTCATGCAGGCCAATGGAGGTGCTCTGGGATGCAACCAGAACTCTACTGCCAAAAAGATCTATTACCTACAGAGATCACTGTCTGCAGGGGAGAAACAGAAAGTCTCTATGTCAGTTTCACCTCCCTGCTAGGGACCCTGGATAGAGGAGGTTTTTGGTGAGAGGGGTGAATGCCAAGTCCTACAGAGTGGGGACTTTGTGGCACACTGCTAATGGTGGCTGGATGGTTGTGCCTGTAGCAGTAAACACCTATCAACTGCCTCCCCCCTGCCATCACCCCCCCCCCCCCCAGATCATCTGCTGTCTGGGTACCATGGCACAGAGTTTGGTAGTGTGCCAGGAAGTACAGTCATGCAGAAAAACAAAGGAATGGGCTCTGGGCTGGGTGGAGAGCACTGGTGGCTACCCAAAATTAGGGGTAAAAAGTACCAGCTGAGCCCTCCAACTCACCCCACTTAAGCCTGAAAACCCACTGCCCAGGATCCCTAGCAGGGAGGTGAAACTGACACAGTGTTGTCCACACAGGGCATACAGAGAAGGGCCACTCGTATGGTTAAGGGCCTGCAGGCCAAGCCCTACGAGGAGAGACTAGAGAAACTGGACCTTTTCAGCCTCCGCAAGAGAAGGTTGAGAGGCGACCTGGTGGCTGCCTATAAGTTCATCAGGGGGGCGCAGAAGGGAATTGGTGAGTATTTATTCACCAAGGCCCCCCCGGGGGTTACAAGAAATAATGGCCACAAGCTAGAAGAGAGCAGATTTAGATTGGATATTAGGAGGAACTTCTTCACAGTTCGAGTGGCCAAGGTCTGGAACGGGCTCCCAAGGGAGGTGGTGCTCTCCCCTACCCTGGGGGTCTTCAAGCGAAGGCTAGATGTGTATCTAGCTGGGGTAATGTAGGCCCAGCACTCTTTCCTGCTTATGCAGGGGGTCGGACTCGATGATCTATTGAGGTCCCTTCCAACCCTAGCATCTATGAATCTATGAATCTATGTAAATTAAAAACAAGCAGGAATTTTATCAGGGGATAAGGCACAACGCCACATTTACTAGAACATAAAACATGCAACATGAAAAGAATAAAGAACTGTATGGTTATTTGCCTTGCTCATTCCCATGCATACTCATTCATTCATACAAAAGAAACAAGCGCATTCATACAGATAGAGAGTCCTGCAAAGGTTAAGGTGTTACCAAGTTCTAAAGTCGCTCAGGTCAATCTGATGGCCAGCCAGACCAACCACGAGGAATGGAGTCAGATCTTGTTGGATGCGCCTAAAGTCCTCCTCGCAGGTGGAAAGACCCAAAGCCTCGTCTTTGTGTTCATTCTTTATAGTGATAGCTGTCCATACAAGCCTATGGATTCTACTGAGTCAGACATGAAGGTCATCCTCCTTGTCCTGTTGGCAGGCTGGGATTGGTACAACATGATCTTCTGGCTTTGTGGTCTGCAATCTTCAGGGGGGTCGTTGCTTGCAGTCTTCAGCCATCAGGGTGAAGTGTGATCTAGTATTTGGTAATCCTTAACTGCTGACTCGATGTAGCTGCGACCCTTAACTGTTACACCATAGAAGGCTATTTTCACCTGCTGCAAGAGGACTGTCTTCCTTCACATTGTCACATACATACATCACTCACTCTTTCCAAATAAGCCAGACATACTGCAAACCTTACACAAGCATTTCCCTTATATTAAATTTACGTTCTAAAATCATGAGAGTAATAGGTCAAATATACTTATGCTAAGCAATAGGAAATTTAAAATAAATGGTTAATTCCAGAACACTAATAATGACTGATCAAAATATTATAAAAAGTAAATCATAACAAGATTAACTTTTATATAATGAAATATTTAATCATTAAGATAAAAGAAAAATAACAGCGTAAGCAATCAAAGCAATTATAGTTATTGCAATACTACAACAGTAGCTTTCCAGAGCATGAGTTGGAATAACCAGGGAGTTCCTGAGGGAGAGGGAGGAGGGGCAGAGTACCCAGCTCTTAGGGAACCATGAACAGGGGATCACACAGCCCTCAGACCTGGCAACCCCTGCACTCCAGCTCTCTGCCCCAATCTGGGCCTTCCTCCCCCTCTAGGGGAACCCTGAGGAAACTCTGGGAACTGACCCCTGGAAAGCATGATGGTCTGGGTACTCTACCATGCCTGTTGGCATTTTGGTAGCAATGCAATCCCTAAAAGATGAGGGTTCTACTTAGAACCCTTAGCAATGTACATGTGGACACTTATGTCCAGGGACAATTGTAAACCAGTTCCCATTCAGTGACACTCTTGGAATGGCTCAAATGTTGTGTCTCAGGGTGTGGACAGACAAAGACATTTTACAGTCATAGAAGCTAAATAGTCAAGAAAGGATTAAAATCCAGGTCTACGGGGTTAAGTCTCCTTGTTAGAGACTTTAGTGACCCCCAGTTTATGTAAGGTTATGTCTACACAAACAGAAATAAAGAAAGCAAACAAACCAAAGAAAATGTGCATGGTGGGGTGTGTGTGTGTGGGACCCTGTGCTCCCGCAGTCTGGCCATGCAGCCAGGAGTTGCACGGTGCTGGAGCAGTACATGGGCAGGAATGTAGGGTAATGGCTGGAAGTGGGGTGGGCCCTGGCTACTGCCCCTGGCTCCTGTCATCTTTGACAGGCAGCCAGGAGCAGATAAATATTAATTTTCTAAATATTTTTAAAGGGCTCCATGGGCCAGATAGAATGGCCTGGTGGGCTGTATTTTGCCTGTCCCTGGTCTAGAAGATCCCATTAAGCATCTCTGTGATGCTTAATTTCAGTTCTCAAACTGTGGGTTTGTGCCTCCAGAAATAACGTCCATGTTAACAGCAGTATACGGAGATGAGATAACAGACCTGATTACCTACTCATCAGCCCTCTCATCTCACTGCAAATTTGTGTACATGGAATCAAGCCCTTACCTTTCTCTAAATGTTCAAAGTTTCAAGAACTTAAATGAATAAAGGATATGAAACAATGTAGAAAACAATGATTAAATAGAGGCTTCCTGACCAGTGATTTAAATTGTGATTTCAAATTGATTTGATTTAAATCAAATCCACCCTGTTACAACAACTTTCATTTTTTGCTCTTCTACGGAAAGAGATGCTCATCCAGGACTGCCCCCGTTATGGCAAAGACTCCCATAGGAGGTATAGCTGGGGAGGATTCTGACATCTCTGCACAGTTGGTACCAGGAACTAATGCCCGGCTCATCTTTACAATTACATTAGCATAAGAAATTATGCTATACGTACAAGTACTTGTAGTATAAGTACAAATATAGTACAAGAAACTATGCTATAAGTACTTACAATCTTCTTTCCTCTAATAATTCTAGTAAACATGCTCTGCCTTTGCTCCTGTTTGAAGTCAGCTTTCTTGGGGGTGAGGGGGAGAGGCATAACTAAAAACAGTATTCCAGATAAGGTCTTACAAGTTTTTCCTATACTGAATTCACACTTCTCATTGCTGCTGGAAATACCTCAAGATGCGTCCCACATTTGCCTTTTTCATGGCCATATCACGTTACTCAACTGTGAGCTCTATCATTTTCAAATCACGTGTTTGAATTAAGACATTTCAGTTTAAATTTGATAGCAAAGAGTAACTAGACAGGCTGGCCTATTGCCGTATTCTACAGAAATAGCAGGTTGATGTTGCTGAACTTCTGGGATCTTGGCTCATTTCCTGGATTTTCAGGTTTGGCTGAAAAGCATAATTATGATACACTGAGTTGTTGGGTCTTGAAACGAAGTGCCAAACAGCTGTCTCCCAAGAGAACAAATATCAGCTGGAATAACTCCAAGCAACTGAACAAATTCGTATAACAATGGTCTGTAATGAGTGGCCTCTTAGGCAGACAAAACTGTAGCGGTCTACCAGGATAAACCACCTAATTTAACTTCCTGGTCAAGCAAAAACTAGGAGCCACTACACCTGTGTACAATGTTTTTTGAGTCTGACAGTGTAAGAAACAAGCCAGAATCCAAAAAGTCCAAATAAAATAAGCAGGTAAAATAAAAAGCAAAGTAACACATGCATACCCACGTTGAGCTTAAAAAAAAAAAAGACATCTACATAATTCAGTAGTATTCAAATATTAAAGAGTATCCTTTTAAAATTTCCAATAGTATCAAAGTTCTTATCCAAGCTTTACATATTTTCCACAAGTAAACCATGTTTTCCTAAGCAAAACTGGGGAGTTGAATGGAATAAGAAATCCTACTTTGTCACTCATTTCTTAACATTTCCACTTCTCTTGTTTGTCTGCCTACATTCTTGTTCACAGATGCTTGCCCTACAAGCTTTCCCCCACCATCCAACATTAATAACCAGGATTCTCTGCAACCCTGTGTAGCAAGTACTGTACAATTCTCCATTTAGCACTACATGAACACTGCCCAGAGAAAAGCATTGAGTACCAATCAAAAATGGGAGAAGGCTTGGCGTTGCTGAAGCAGATGGAAAGCACCTAATTACCAGCCCTTTTCAAGACAGTGGCTAAAAGAAAGTAGTCTCACCAACAAACCTTCTTGAACTGTGGTAACAAAGCATACAGCTCCTACTTCCTTTTCCCAAATGAACACCTATAAAGCTGGTGGAGAAGGTATAGTTTCAAAACCTTTTGCTACGTCTTCAGCCAGCTGATCAACCCCAAACTATAAGGTTAGCACTCAAATAAGTATGAAGAGCTGATACGAGTCAAACAGATTAATTTATACTGAAGAATATAGATCAAATTGAAGTTTCAATACAAGAAAAAAAACTGTTGAAATATGTTATAATTTTTGACCAACAGTAGAAACACATACAACATAATTAATAACTTGATGCAACGAAGCTGTAGTCAACATGTATCCAAGAGAACTGAAGTCCTTTCAAACTGTAGGAAAAACCATTAAAGGAAGTATAGCTGGAAAGTTCGTGTCAAAGCATGGACTTTATAATGGCCTCTCTCATGGGCCTCATGAGGCACAACTATCCTAACTGCTAACACTGCAGTCAGCACCTTCTCTCTCAAGAGCTGATGCCATTCTAGGATGTCAGCAGGTGTGGTTGTTCAGTTTAAAAAAATCATTAAAAGATTTTGAGAACATAAAATAATCCCATAACAGAGACATTTTTTTAAAGACAGGAAATATAGACCTCCCTGCCTAAAGCCAAAACCAGAAAAGTCTAATACCACTTGAACACATGAAACATATATGCATACAATCATTTTACTCTTTTTGGTCCCGTTTGATTCTGAACTAAGCATCAATTAGTACACAGACAAGCACCACACGATCTATTAAATCCAACACTGATTTTTCCAGACCTAAAAGTATTTTATTTAACAAAACTTTCAGCAAAAGTCACATGTGAAAGATCAACTTTACTTTCTGATGGTCATTTAAACCCTTAATTCTCATGATAAAACTCTTCCCGTCTTAGTTTTTAAACCTCTAAATTAGCAAACAAGACACCACATAATATATGCTATAGGCATAGGTCTTCTATGAAAAGCTGGGACCTTCAAGTGCTTCAGCTGCGATACAAGCCATTGAGCCATGGCCAATATAAGCTCATTTGAATAATCAATATGACAACCTTATTTTTCTAATGCAAACAGGATTGATACAGTAAGGTGTCTCACTGCCACATCACAGTCATGGCCTCTTTTAACCCCTAATTAGATTTAAGCGATTATCCCTGCTCTTCCTTACAAGTGTACAGCTCGGATAAGGGATGACAAAAGCTATCTGCCACTTATTCAGCCTTTGCAGACTGCAGGTTATCCAGGGAGATACAGGGTAAGATCAGCAAACAATTGTTATTCATATCATCTACAGTTTTAAGATAGTCACAGTTTTCCATACGTGCTAAATGAAAATAGCCCAGAGTATTAGGTAAATGCAGAATGCTTAAGAACATCAGGGTTACACAGATGGAAATTCAAGGTGATGTTAGGGAATTATGTTTAATTCAAATTGGTTATCACAAAGAAGTATCTGACAATGATTTTCTCTTTCAGACAGAAAACACCAAGTTTCAATAGGCTTCTCTTCATTGCTTCTTTGTATATAACACTGACGAGTTTACATGGATATTTCAAAATATCAAACCTAAAAACAGCAATCCCAAAAGAATTATGCAACTAAAGTACTAAAAGACAGAAGATTTATTACAGAAATGTAATCACATTTCATTTGCAAGAACTCTAATCTGAAGCATTTAAATATAACTTCTTCATTTTTCATTTATTGTACCAAGTATCTGAGCTAATAAGGTATAAAAGTATAATCATATTATACCACATATACATGTTACGTTTCTATTACATTATAAAAATACAACATCAAATGAAAGAAAGACTAGGAAAAAGAAACCATAATATTGCATATTATTTACCAAATATTTCTCCTGGTTATAATACATATAACTAATATGAGATGTGAATTTTGCTCAGCTAAACTAGATCAAATTAATGTAAAACACCATCTATTCCCAACTTTACACAACGAATACAAATAAAAACAAACACATTTCTCCATGTATAATCTGTATACAAATGCACTTAATTTGCGCTTTTGTGTTGAAAACCAAGTCTTTTAGTATAGTATCCATTTTGTACTGTTCTGCATAATCATCATGTTAAAGGGGTCATTTCTCTGAAACAGGGGTAAAATGTGCCTGGCTAAAAGAACATGGAGTGAGATTTTCAAAAGTACCGTAAAATAATAATTTTTAAGGTACCATATTGAATACACACAGCTTTAACTTGCAGTGATTTACTCTCTCAGAGAACAAACAGATCAACCTACTGTAATTCAAACAGCCCCCCTGCCACAAAACATTTTAATAAATACTTTATTTCAAATATTAAACAGTGGTCTAAAGGCTCATTTAATATACTTTTATCTGCTCAAAATGGAAATAATTGCTATTTTTTAAGACTATAACGACATGTGGTTTCCTCCTTGTGTCTGCCATTCCTGCATTCAAGCTCTGCTTAACACATTTTGCTACCCTATAAGATTCAGTGATCCTACTACTAACTCCATCCATTCCTGCTGCACTATAATGAGAATGGGAAGCAGCACTGTACTTTTTTCCTCTTCACAATCCTCAAAGTAAAGCTGACACTAGTGTTAAATAAACATTAATATATTTCTGGCCTCTATCATGTTAAACAAATATAATGCAAACTATAATAAATTCTGTAGTTGTTCTATGGTGCCCTAAGGTTCGGTCTTTTAACCATTTTTATTCGCAGCCATGTCTTTCAATAGTTAGTTAATTTAATTAGTTGCTATTTCCTATTTTTCTGCTATATCTGCATTTCTAAAAGTGGATCCCCTTGAAACAGTACCATTTAATGAATACGCATACTACAACTTGAAATATTCTAGTTCTCTTAAGGGCCAAGTCCTCAAACTGATGTGTAATCCAGGGTGAGTCATCTGATATTTTTCTTATTTCCCAAATGCGTACAATAAATATAAAAGTCACTTTCATGTTATAATTGCCTTTAGAAAATGTAATTCTAAGCAAGTCTAAAGTGCTATTGTTTTTATTAATATTGCTAACTAGAAAATCTTTTTCTTTGAAGAAAGTCAGAAGGCAGGATAATGTAGCACCTACACTAACTTGTTCAGAGAGGCATGAGTGTTTGTAGGCTACAGCCTACTTTGTCAGGAGCTATGAAAATCTGCTTAACTTCAGACTAACACAGATAACTCTCTCTCTGAAGAAAGCATTGGTGGAAAGGTAACAATCAGTGCAGCACCTATACTATCTGAACTCTTCCTTCCACTGAAGAAACAGTCTCCACACAATAGCATTGAGGAATCAAGCCACTGTTGAAGGCTGAAGAAATATGGAAGATGAAGTTTTACCTACCCGGCTGCTCAGGTCTTTAGTTCTTTCCCTCATAATCAACTTTCACAGAAAAAAAATATTATTAAGTCCAGTTAAAAGGTCATCAAGTTTAACAGTAAGCTTATTAAAATGAAGCAAAGAATTACCATGTTTACTAAAATATAAGACAAGGTTTTTCCCCAGTCAGCACAGGGGAAAGACCCTAGTCTTATATCGGCAAACAAAGAAACTTCATTAAATACACTGTCTATCATTAAACTGCTGCCAAAAGGAGCATGTATCCAGTAACAGAAATCAACTGGGAAATCAATTAAACATAGCCAACACTGACCATGATTATAAAACATATGGTCCATATAGGGCAAAGTGCATCCCATCTAAATGAGATGTATGGTACTGCTCAGTGCACACAGTCCCCTTTCAGTCATGGCGAGTTACTACATTGCATACATTTCAACTTTCTCTTCACTCCCACAGTTGGGAGTGAACCTTTCTTTCCTGCTTCCAGTGATTCCTGTGTCTTCATCAGCCTTAAATATCCAGCAAGCGTTACCAAACAGGTCACCCAGAATCCCTCTGTTGCTTCTGCTCTCAGCCGGACTCATATTAATGTGGCTCACCCTCCATGAGGTACAACTGGACCAGGTTGCCCTGTGCTTCATCTGCTTATAAATTTCTGGAAGATGCCAGGACTCATGCCAAGTTGTAGTAATGACTGGGGGCTAATTAGCACATGGATCTTTTTTTTTTTTTTTGCAGGGGGGGTGGAGCTGGAGTACACGCACATACTGAGCAGTGCTGAGCTGCAAGGTCACCATACTTTGAAATGGTCTCAACTCTCTTGGAACTCAGCCCAATGAACTCTATAGTAAGTCACGAGCCTTCAAAAGGTAGCCGAGGAAAGACCCAGCTACCTGGACAAGGAGAAAGAGAATGCTGGCAGGGCAAAAACCAGCTGCTGGCGGGGAGAAGTGGACAGCAGAGCCAGGCAAAGAGGAGCAGAACGCTGGTGGAGAGAGGCAGAACGCCACCAGGGAGACGCAGGCGGCGGAGCCTTTTAGAAATGGCGGAGCAGGGCATGGGGTGAGAAACCCCAGTGGCAGCTGAGGAAACCCAGTGGAGAAAACCCCAGGTCCAGACTTGGGGAGCCAAAATCTGCCAGAGGATCACATCAGGGAGAAGAAGAATGTCCTCACTCTCACAGGGGAAAGCCAGGCTGCTCCAAAGAGTTCAGGTGCCATGACAGGAAAGGGTGGCGAGTGATAGCAAAACCATGCGGGCAGCCTGGTGAAGAGGGAAGAGCAGGCAGCGACTGGCCCAGTGCCCGGAAGGGAAGGGGCAAGTTCCACCAAGCGGTGGGATCCGGAGTGAATAACTCCTAGTCTGCTGGGTCCTTGGGAAGAGTATCCAGAGACAGGCGAAACTCCTTCTCTAGTCCCAGGAAGGCAGAAGAGTCCTGGAGCCAGAGTCCCAGGAACTCCATTGGCAGATGCCGAACATCTTCTCTTTGAGTTAAGCATTTGTCCTAAGTTATCATTAACCCCAGGCTGGGGCATGTTTCGTTGTCTGAACGTTGGTCCGAAGACAAGGGATCAATTCAGGAGAGTTTGATGGCCGAACAGGCCCAACCCCAATTGTGGTGGTCCTCTCGGGTGAGAAGATATCACCCCGGGGAAGATTACAGGGAACTGAGTCCTCCCAGGCCATGGATGCGGTAAGGGTGGGGTAAAGGGGAGGTTTTGGAGCCCCACGAAGAAAGACCAGGGTCACGACCCCTCTGAGACCACTGACAGGGAATTGCCTCCCCATTAATCAACATCCAAGTCGTAGCAGGTGAGTAGGGGCAGCACTCAGAACCATCTAGGCAGACCCAAGGTGTGGTCTCACCCTAACGTCACTAGGGAGGAAGGCACCAACCAGAAAGGGGCCAAAGCCTTACAGCACCTACCAGCAACACTAAGCTAAAGCCTGCAGCAGTATCAAAGACGGTAAACTACATCAATTCTGGATGAATTAATTCTATGGGTACCTGTAGTCATTTGTATGGTAAATTACATTTATTTCAGTGTTTTCAAATGTGCCCCTCACTTCCATGTGCTCAGAGAGAGCAGGCTCTGACAGTAAGGAGGTGGGTGAAGGGGCTTCAGGGGGAAGAAAGGGGAAGGGCTAGAAGATAAGGGGGCTACCCGAATCCCTTATTTATTTTCCCTGATGTAGCAATGGGAGGGGGGACATATTCAAGGGAAACCTCCAATAATTAGATTCTACACCTGGAAAATTATAACACATTTATACATTTTTTCATACACAGAATATAAATTTGTGGGGGTCATTTTATATTTGAGTAGATATGGTAATTAAAACAAAGGCTAACAGAACAGTTGTTACATAATAACAGAGGTACTTTTATCAGTTAAATGTCTCCATTAAATGCATCAAATGTACTAGTGTATCTAATAATTCCATCTTCAGCAATTATGGAATTGTTTCTTACAACATTACAGCGTAGTGATAGAGTTAGAAGTTTTCCGTTTAACATAAGGTTTACAATTATATTCTATTAAAAACTCAATAATATGGCAACAAAAAAACAAAAATATAAAAAGCAAACTTTGGGTGCTGTTTGAATTATTTCATAGCATCTTGATACAGTACTACCAAAAAGTGACCCTTTTTTGAAGCCTTTCATTGAATTGCCTCATTTTTCTGATACGCTTTCAAAAAAATTAAAACACTAATATTCCAGTATCTGCTCTCTGCATCATTTATCAGTCCTCATTTGCTGACTGATACAATGCCAGTTTTACAGAGGTGGTGTTCATCTGTCAGAAATTAGAACTTTTTCTTCATCAGTGAAAAAAACTAAGCTAAGGAAATGCACCATATGTAAGTCAATTCCCATGATTTGACTGTATGCTCAGCTCTCATTTTTACTGGCTCATTCATACTCACAAGTACCCCACCATGCCTATTAGTAAACTAAGGCTATGAATCCCAATTCCAGAAAACAACTGCATAAGAACTGCCAGCTGATTTCACAATTAATTTAACAGAGTTTATACAAAGTCAGTCAAGGCAGAGTCAGGAACCGAAGCCAGGATTTCAGCACGACAGACCCAACCAACAAGCTTTTGTCATCCTGTGTCTCTAGCCACAATTTATCCCACAGCCAGGGACAGAACCCCAGGAGTACTGAGCTAAAATGAATGTTTCTAATAATAAAGCTGTATAGTGATTCTGCAATTATGTCGGAATAACTTCCAAACTGTAGGGACAGATATTGATCTGAAGACCAATTCAAGTAGCTTATCTTAGCTCTATCCACTTACATTCCTCATCTTCAAGCACTTCTGAAGTGATCACTTTTGTTTTAGGTGTCCATGGACAATGTGTGACATCCACCATTTGTTCCAAGAGGCATTGGTAAGGAAGGGAGCTGAATTCGCAACTGTTATCACTTTGGCAGTTGCTGTGCTATGAAGAGCAACCAGGCTCAGTCACAGACAACTATTTAAGCAGAGCATTCTGGGTGCTCCTGTCAAGCAGTTCCCCACCCTAAGTGTGTCCAGTTCACTATTATCAAACAGAGAAAGCACCAAAGGAATATGGAGAGCATTTAATGATTTTTTGGGACAAATTTCATCATTAACTGGCTTCTTCTCTGGGGTATGTACTAGGGCTATGTGAAGCTTCGGTCCCCGATTTGATTTGGGCTGAATCTCTGCTGATTTGGAGGCCAAATCTCCGAATCTGAATAGAATCAGGAGACCTTTTAATTTCTCTGAATCAAATTGGAACCCTCCAAATTGATTCAGGGACATTCGGAAAGATTTGGCGATTCGGATATAGAAACAGATTTAAATGTTTTTTCTACATATATCAAGGTACCATGGTGGGGCAGATGAAGCGTCCCACAGGAGCACGGGGGGCTCCCCAGCGTGCTTGGCAGCAGACCCGGAGGTGGACCAGAAGCACTTCACTTCCACCAGGGAGTGTACCCCCCCCCCCCACGTTCCCCCCTCCTGGGTCGAGGGGGCATCCAGGGTCACCCCACGGCTGATCGCTGAACTGCTGGGCCGTGGTGGGAAGCAGCAGACCAGGAAGTGGCCCCCTGCACTCCTGTGGGATGCTCCATCCGCCCAAGCATCTTAGCTTTCACGAGGTGCCTGTGGTACCTTGAGGTATGTAGAAAAAAGCATTTAAAAGTGTGTCTATGGCCGAATAGCCGATTCTCCAAATCAGCATTGAATCTTCAGATTCGGATTCAGCCAAATCGAATCAGGGACAGTGATCTGAATTAATTAATCAAATCACTGTCCCCAATTTGGGCCAAATCCAAATCCAAATTGAATACAGCCCGTTTTGCAGACCTCTAGTGTGTACATGTATGTAAACATCAGCATCTTAAGAACAGGGCACCATGTGTTCCTTTCAGCACTAGCAACTTCTGTGCATAAGTGAAAATCTATTTAGTTTCCAGGCTCTTCCCAAAGTAAATGAAAATTTTAAAGCTGAAACTCTCCAGCCTAGGGCTCAAAGACAAGTTATAGTAACAGGAAACCCACCTGAAACCTAAATCAGAGAATACCTTTCATTTTTAATAGTCTGCTATCTCATAAATTTCCAATCAACTTGCGTTCTTTTTCTCTCTCTGCTGCTCTGTACAGACTATCAGAAGCACATTGTCTACTTCTACAAAATATTTTAAAGTTACTGATATTATCCTTTACTATAGTTAAGGTTTTTGAAAATGAAAAGACAGAAAGATACTAACATTCAAGATATTTTAACCATACAGTTAACCCTGACTCACCCTTTTCCATCTTTCTAACTCAACCTTTATCCATCTTGCACACAGAAAAACTGGGGTTGTAGTGTCTGGGGCTTGGGTTAGAACCCACATCCTGGATTAAATTCAGGCTGAAACATGCCCAATTTGCAGGAAAAAAAGAAATAAAAATCAGTCAAGTTCTGATAGTATTCCAATATCCTTTCCATAGACTTTGTCAAAGGGCAGTCAAGAACCTTAATCTAGAGAACCATGGGTTTTGCCCCAGGACATGCATGCATGAATTCAGATGACTTCAGGAAAAATAAGAATCCATAAATGAGGGTAAAGCTTTGCTATAGGAATACTGGCAACCAAGAGAAACTAACTTGGGTACCAGTCACCCAAATTATGCAGAGAAGATAAGCCAGGATCAAAGAAATTAATACTATTAAATATTATGGAAATGCAAAGATCTCTTGAATATAAGAAACCTTAAATTTTGCAATTAAGATGTTATAAGTATACTCAAAGATGAAATTACTAGAGGTGCACTGATATATCAGTTCATACTGGATCAGCACCGATAAAAGGAAAATTGACATTATTGGAATCAGCTTTTTTTGGCCCTTTGTAGCCAACAATGTCACTGATAAATGCCATGTGCATGTACGCAGCTGCAGCATGCACATGGCCAGGAATGCAGCTTGGAGAGCAGCATCTGGCTGGTAAGTCTGTGGGGGGGAGGGGCATGGGGGCGGGGAGAAAATTGGGATGGGGGAAGATCAAGGCTATCACAGTGAGGAAGAGAGGGAGTGGAGCTGGGACAGAGGCATAGAACAGAGCCACAGGCAGCTCACATGGCAAGTGGATAGAGAAGGGCAGCTCCCCACCGCTGTGTGCACCCCTGGAGGGGAATGGTTGGCATAGCCCCCCCAGATTTCTGCATGGCGTGAGGATGGGCTGCCTGCTCCAGGTTTGGGGCCGGGGGCTATGCTAGCCTCTTCCCAGAGCAGGGGTTGGGCCAGGGCTGCACTCAGGGTGGGTGACCATGCTGGGAGGAGTGGCTACGGGGTGAACTACAGCCACCCCAAAATTTGCCATAGCCACCCATCCCAGGGCTGCCACCGCCACCCACCCGACCCCACCTGCCCCAAACACAGCCCTCACCCAGCCCCTCCATTGAGAAGAGGCTGGTGCAGCCTTTGGCCGCAAGCCTGCAAGGGGCAGCCTGCCCTCACCCCATAAACAAATCCCCTCTCAATCTTCCCTTCTCTAGACTAAATAAGACCAGTTCCCTCAGCCTTTCCTCATAAATCATGTCCCCCCAGCTCCCTCACCATTTTTATTGCCCTCTACTGGACTCTCTCCAATTTGTCCACGTCTTTTCTGTAGTGGACACAGTACTCTAGATGTGACCTCACCAGTGTGGAATAGCATATCTACTACTCTCCCCAGCTTGTTGTCATATGCAAACTTCCTGAGGGTGCACTCTATGCTATCTTCCAAGTCATTGATGAAGACACTGAACAAAACCAGACCCAGGACCTACCCCTGAAGTACTCCACTTGATGCTGGCTGCCAACTAGACATCGAGCCATTGATTTCTACTCTCTAAGACCGATGCTCCAGCCAGCTTTCTATCCACCTTACAGTCCATACTTCCTTAGCTTGCCTGCAAGAATGCTGTGGGAGACCATATCAAAAGCCTTGCTAAAAATCAAGGTACATCACATCCACTGGTCTCCATGCATTCACAACACCAGTAACCTTGTCACAGAAGGCAATCTGGTCTAGAGATTAGGTTAATTTAAATTTAATGAAAGGATATTTGCTACTATAGCAGTGCAGGTAAGAAATAGGACATAGACATGTAATAAGTCATTCTCAGGTCATGTCTACAATGGAAGCACTCTGACAACACAGTAAAGTGCTCCTAGTGTAAATGAAGCCTTTACCAGCAAAATTGTGCATTGTCAGTATAGATTATGCCTCAAGTGAAAAGAGCTAGAGCTATATCTGCAAAACTGCATTTACACTAGGGGATTTTGCAGGTATAACTAGGGTGATCAGCAATCAGATTCCCACTGTACTCCCAATGGGTATGTTACGTTAAGCAAAAGTTTGCAATATAGAGCTGACCTAAACCAACTGAAGGAAAGAAATAATCTATTAAAGAAAAATAAGAGGCTTTGTATCATGATATCATAGAGTCAGTGAAACATTTTCAGAAACACTGCTTTTAGTCTTACTGCTCTTCAGGGTAAATGTTATTCCTTTGATTTCAAAATGCAAAATTTAAATTTTGCAAGTTAGAGCTTTGAAATCTGACATACATCTTTTTATAGTGATAAAACCATACTAACAAAATTACCCCAGTTCTTTTAAGTTTTAAGTATAATTAACCTTCCTGACTTTAAGATCAGCACAATTCCTATTCTAATGTTATTCAAAGACCCCTTGTTCACCTTTCAAAGTAACCCGTAAGTGGATTTCTTTGAAAAATTACTGGTACATTGCGACCATATGAAATGTTTTAAGATTAAGCCAAAAAATCTACTATATAAAAAACAAAACTTTAAAAAAGCATAGTCCACTTTCTTTTCTTTTTTTTTTATTACACTTTCATTTGTGTCCAGTTAAAGTCATCAAGTGTTTGAACTCAAACATTTTTTAAAAAATAGAAGTTAATGAAAAATGACATTTTAGCCTAAGGGTGAAGAACAATCGCTTTCCAACTGTCTTCACTTTAGTCAATCTGCACTTTTTCTTCTGCTTTACTGTTTTCCAATTTCTTTGCTCCTTCATTCAGACTTTAGATATGCTTGAAGGACTGGCACAGCCCTTCTGTTAAAAGTACTATAGAAATTACATAACACCAGATGTGTCTTGATGTATACACATTTTAATTTTAGCTTCTTGATGCAAGGTGTCATTGCTTCTTCACATGAATTACACATCATCAGTAGTAAAAGGAAAAACTAAGAACCTACCTTTACTAATTGAGCAATACTACTGCATAATATATCTAAATGAACATTTGATTTTTTACTATAGATATATAAAATAGTTAGGTGGGAATTCAATAATACCATGCTACTTAAGGATGTAATAATTTCTATCATTGCCATATTTTCTAGCTTATAATATGAACCTTTTTCCTCAAAATCAGTTCCCTCAAAACTGGGATGTGCATCTTAAGCAAGAAAGCTGTTTTTTTCCACTGGAAAAGTAGCAGACCTAGAGACTTTGTGCATGCAATGAAGCTGCCAAGATGGCTGCTGGTAGCATCTAGCTCAGCAAGCTAAAGAGGCAGAGTCCTGAGTTAACCATCTCACAACCACAGCTTCTTTGGCTGCTTGCAGATGTTAAAAAAAACCCAAACCAAAATCCAACAAACAAGAAAATACACTTTACCTGAAGCAGCAGCACGTTAGTTGGACCTGGGTCTGCAGCATCTGTATAGATGGGGCATTTCAGCAGGGGTTTATAGAGCTTTTATCTAATAGCCAATTCAATCAGCTATTAGATAAAAGTTCCAAAAAAGCCTCACTAAAGCACCTGATCT
The DNA here is from genome assembly GCF_052110815.1 of Crocodylus siamensis. Lineage (NCBI taxonomy): Eukaryota > Metazoa > Chordata > Crocodylia > Crocodylidae > Crocodylus > Crocodylus siamensis. Next base: position 75,764,576 of record NC_143400.1, on the reverse strand, counting down.
CTACACATGTTGGAAAAGATGGGTGCAGTTAACTTGCTGCCCTTTCTGGGCACATGCTGGGCTCAGTGCAGGAGCACGCCGCGTTTAAAATAAAGCACCATTTTGGAGGGGGCGGGTTTCCACTTCTGCAAGCAGCCTTTATTTACAGAAGCTTCCATAAAGAACTACTTACAGTAAAAACCTAACAGTCTTCCTATTGACCTTGCAAAGGTCAGGGCCTATGTGAAAGAATAAGCCCTCCTGGATGCATGCAATGTCCAGGAAGTGTGGCATTCCAGGGGACAGTATGAGAGAGACAGCAAACTTTCTGGTGTCCCTGCTGTCTATTGCCTCATCCATATTGTCTCTTGGGATGCCGTACTTCCTGGACACTCTATGGGCACACCCCCATGAGCATGCATCTGTGGTTTGCAATGCCACAGACCTGTCTGTGGAGCTGCAAACGACACGCACTGCACATGCAGGCATTTGCCACGCTGCTACATCTGCAGGAGGGGGGTGGGGGTTTGACAACAAGAGATCCCAGTGTCAAAAAAAAGTGCCAGAAAAAAAAGAGGGGTGGTGCGCATGCCAACAGTATACAGTGCCTGAAACTGAAGCCTGGCCAGCCAGAGCCACACTCCAGCTGCCAGCCAGGCTCTGTGCACCTGGATGAGTGCTGCTGCAATCCCAGGAGGCCCCCAGGACTCCAGTTAAGGCTGCAGCCTCCCCCACCCCACCTGGGGCAACTTGCTGCATGCCAGAGCGTGCATGAAGAAGTATTCCCCAGGGACAACTATTTGCCTTACAAATATGTGCTGCTGCTAGTTGTCCCTGGTGAAAGCACATTCCTGCTCATGGGGATATGCCCTTACCTCGATGCTACATGGTCAATTCTGTATGAGATTAGGGCATCATCAAAAATTTGAGTGCTCCTATTTTTGCCTGCAACTCCAGAAGAACTATAATCCAAGTGTCTGGACAAGTACAAGAGATAAAAAAAGACAAAGTTTAAATTGATGTTGCCAGAATTAACATCTGTATTACAGAACATACCAAGAACCCTAGGTATTGCAAATTTGATGTTAAATAAGTCCTGACCTCCAGACATTTGCAGTATTACACTGAAACCCACAAAGTCTTTGATTCCTAGGTTCATGTTAGAATTTTTAAATAGATGACCACATAAAAGGTAGGTAAAGAAGCATGTAAGGCTCCAAATGTAACAGGACCTGTAAAGTCCCAAAGTAGAGGGCTGAGAAAAGAAGAGCCATACAGAAAACTATGCATTGACAGCCTGTTGTCCATGTTGCCTCTCTCAAAATAACCCAAAGACTGATAGGGCTGAAGTCAGGGTTGCCAACCCAAGACAAACTTTTTTTCAATATACAATACAAAAACTTTTAACAAACTTTTACTGACATGCCTTAGATAATGTAAATGTAACCTTTCTGCTAGGCCCTGAAAAAGGGCCAGGTTCAAACGTAGGGGTTTAACCCCAGCCACAGTAAAAATGCTTGTTTGTCAATTAAAGGTTTGCAGCTTGCCAGTAAAAAAAAATCATTGGGCTTGCAACCTTGTTTGACCATGCCCTGATACCCCTGACCATATCCTACACAATGCTGCACACTCCACCCAGACTTACCCCCCCCAGCCCCATCTCCCCGTCCTGTCCTAGCACAGACCTCAAAGAAGAACTACTGTCAGCCTACCTACAACCCAGCAGTGTTACAAGCAAACAGGATGCAGTAGCACATTGCTGGGGGCGGGAAAAGCTATACAGATTCTCAAGAGCCATAGAGCCTGTCAAGAGTTTCCTTCAGGGTGCTGCACTCCTACTCAGACACAAGGTGGTACACACTCTGCTCTGTTCTGCTGCACCCACCCCTCAACACTGTCTCCAGCTTTTCTTCCCCTTCAATCAAGCTCCTGATTGCCGACTTTTTTTTCCCCCAATATGGACAGCTCCAGCTTTTTCCAGCTTTTATTAACAGGCATTTTTAGCTTTGGGGGTTGATTCTGCCCCCCGCCCCCCCACCGCCACACACACAGAGACATTCACAAAACTAGCTTAAGAAATATTCTATTTCTCCAAAACTACATAAACCCTGATTATACAACTTTGCACAGGAACCCAAGACCCCCCTATAGACTCCCTAACTTTATTTCAGAAGTAAGCTTACAGATTGGGTATAAATATCATGAGATTCTTAACATTAACATTTATATATAAAATAATTATTTCAAAAGAACATCTGTATGCTTGATGTAGATATACAGTTCTGATCATTACAGGCATTAAAATCTGGTATGATAATGGTACTAGAAACTTTGAACTGGGATACTGGAATAAGTACAGTTTATTTGTCAGTAACTATAATACAAAAATATAAGACAACAGATTCTTCTTTTATCTTTTCAAAAATGATCTGTGAACATAAAATACAGGGCATCATTTGACCAGTTTATTATAGAACATTTTGCTACCACAAGTTTAATAAACTGTATTAATACCCCAGTTTCTCTTATAATGAAGGAACTAGTTTGTCTAGTCTTTTGTTCTCATTCAAATGATTGATTTTCTTTTACTTTTTTTTATTCTTTTAGAGATCTGAACAGCAATAGAAAACTCCCAGATTAGAGAATTATTAGAAATATTTTCCTTATACACAGATGTTTTTTCTTTTCTTGTAATCAAAGGAATTAGATACGTTATAATATCCACAGTAGATCATTTCAAGCCTCCAGAAAAACTCTATGTAACCTGAGCAGCCTACTTGTACAAAATAGAATATATTTTAATGCTGAATTTAATTTGATTTTATTTTTTTAAATGTCAGGTGTTTGGTTTTTTTTAACCTAAATGATTATTAGGGACTCTTTTGCTTTAGTTCTCTGACAGTAAAACACTGGGTACATGTTTAGGTGATTACTGTATCTCTGCAGTTCAGTAACTGCAGGGTGTCTGAATGCTACTCTAACTACTTAAAGCCAGTAAAGAGATTACAGCTCACACTAACTGGATTTTCACAGCTCCATATCATTCAGTTTGGATTCCTCATATACAGATTAAAAGGGTCCAGGCAAACAATAGCCAGCTGCTTTTAGAATGCAAGGTGCCTTGGTATAAAAAAAAAAAAAAAAGTCCTTTTTGGAGGAGCAGGGCGGGGGTAGGGGGGGACGACACAGAAACAAAAAAACCTTCTCTATTTAAGGAATTATTTAAATTTAAAAAAACAACAACAAGATAACGGAAATTAAATTGTTATAAAAAGACCATCAGGGTAGCTGGCAGTGGAAAGGACTATCTAGTTTTGAACATTTTAAACAGCTTAAAATAATGTGCGTCTTTGAAGATACTGCCTTCAAATGGATTCCACAATCTATTTCTGTAAACATGGATGAGAAATATCATTTCTTTAGTAAAATATATTAAAGCAGCATGAAATTTCTTTTAAAAATACATAGAATCTAAATAATCAATAGGCCAAGGTACAGAACTAGAACATAAAACCTGCATCGTTGTAATCATGCTAAAATGCTGATTTCCCTTCCCCCCTCTTTTGCAAGGTTGTTGAGAAGAGTCTTGGCTGATGTGGATATACTTATGAGGAACTCTTATGTCTGTGTTATAATTTTTAGCTTTTTGGAAGGATATCCCGAGAACTAAATATGCATCCATAAAAATATACCACATTAGAAAGTTTTAAAATTAAAGTATTTAAAATGTATTATAGCTTATGCACCAATTGCAGAAGCTTAACTTCGAATGTTTTCTTTCACTGTTCACAAAATGGATTGTACACATTTGAAATAATGGCCTAATACATTAAATCATGTCCATAACTTGGTGATTCGGTTTCATTAACACTTGCAGTTGCAACATTCCTTGTTTTAACAGACTATCTTAAGCAGCATCCTACAGACTTTAAATTGCTATATGAAAGCTCAAAGAATAACTAAAAACATAAGTGAGTAATCTTTCACCAGCTGAAATAACAGTGGCTTTATGACCAGTTCTGCAACTGTTCTATTCTAATGAGCTGTGGCAACAGCACACAGCCTTCATGTTCTAGTTACAGCACAGAAGGGGCATACAATGAATATGAACCAGGTAAACATGGAGCTCATAAAAGGAAAACTCTTTACAGCTCTAATTGCAATAATGAATGTGTCCATATTCATGTTAGGAAAAAGCATTATGAATTTCTGCCCCCACTTCTTCACAGGCCTCAGAACAATCTTTAAAGCATGCAAATATTATACGACTTTCAGCAACTCTACCTAGTGACATACTTCGAAGACAAAGCTGCATAGCAATTCTACATTTGTCAATAAATTGCCTTGAATTCAGCAAGACCTGCATTAAGAGCCAATCTGTAAACAGCAATATTGTATAAAACCAGTATGGAGTTCTCTGTGTTCTCCTTTCTATCTGATCACTCCCCAAACAGAAGTGGCCTTCTGATGACTAGGACATGATGAGTAAGACCTGCCCTAAAGTGTCCATCATTTTAATGTTACTTGAGTACATTTGGTATTGGAATCTTTAGCAAAAATATTAAAGAAGTAACAGAACAGTCCAATTTTTAAAACAGACTAAGGAAGAAAGATACCAGTACCAGGGCTGTTGCTTATCTAGACCACAACTTTGTTAAGTAATATATCTAGGAATTGTTCTACAGTAACTCATCCAGGGTAAGTCATGATAACTGCAATTCTTCAAGATGTTCTTTACATGTCTGTAAACATTATTGTGTATGCACAGCTTCACTGCCAGAGTTAAGAACTCTTTCATTGGCAGGATCCCTCAAGAACCACATTAGCATTCTGTATATCCTCACGCTCCCCATCTTAAGTACAGGATGAAGGAGACAACCCCTACTGCCACTCAGTTCCTTAACTATCCAAAATAAAAAAATATATAACTGAGTTACACAGAGGGACGGATAGGTCAAGGGATCCACACATATAGAACTTCTCAAAGACCTACAGGTACTGTAAGGTAAGTAACATTTTCTTCTGACAAGCTATACATTTTGATTCCACTTAGTGATTCTCAAGTCAGATTCTAAAAGCAATGGGAGCTAGGAGTTCATTTCAGTAATCATTGTAGAACAACACGCTCTAGATGCAGGCTTTTATTTCTCCCAGCACAAGGTGGTTGGTATATCTATACACCAAGCCTAGTCTAGCCACTATTATATAAACCCTGCTGAGGCACACTAGACACATCTACATGAGATGCTTAATGCGCAGAAGACTAATTCTTCTGCATATCAGCTGAGTAGTAGATCTAATCTAATGCACATTAACATCACTTAAAAAGCATTCATCTGCACTAATGCACAGTAGCACTAATTACAGTACCAATTACCTGTAATAGCAGGCACTAAACTTAATGTGCCATAGTTACAGCGCATTAAGGAATGTGTACATGCACCCACTGTGAGGCAAACTGACCAAACTCCAGTACATTCAGGAGATTTAAACAGCTGATACAACAGACTGTGCTGATACAGTCTGCAACCCACTACAACCGTCTCTGAACTGAAACTAATCAACAGTTGGTTCTGTAGGTGAAAGAAAGAAATCTCTCATCTGCAAATATATTATCCTCAAAAATAAGAGAATAAAAAGGGCTTTCTTTCCTCTGCTGGCCCAACCAAAGCTCAATATCCATGCTTCTGAGGCTACTTTGGGAGGTACAGGTGTGCTTATTTCCAATATGAAAAAAGTCAGGGCACTTATCAATGAGAGAAAATACATAAGTCAAGTTTGAGTGAGTTCTTGAGGCCACCAGACCCACAAAATGAAATGAATGATAAACGGTAAAAAATCTTCATAAATGGATAACCTAGAACAGTGGGTAGGAACCTTAAGGCTATGGGCCAGACCAAGGGGTGGGCAGAAAGACAGCAGCTAGGACCTAGTCCTGCCACTGCTGCTTCTCCTATGGTGGCAGGACCTTTCCTGTGGAAAGTAATTACTGAAGCCCCATGTCTGCAGACCAGATCAATTGGCTCCGTGGGCCAGATTCAGCTCATGGGCCATAGGTTACCAACCTCTGGCCTAGAACACAAATCTACACTTGATAAATTAAATTTTCTGAATAGCAGATGGAAATGTAGATGCCCGGACAATGAGAACATGTTATGAGAACTATAAATAAGAAATCTGACTAAATTCTGTTATCAAACAACCATTTATTCCCACTACACAGTTTCAGCTTATTACCAAGGCAACTATTACCCAAAAAAAGCTTTAATTAAATATACTTAATAGATGCAAACTAAAAAATGTCTGGCCTGGCCAGATGAGGTTGTTTCCACAGTACTTAACTATGTTCTGTAATTATGTTCTTTATTTTTTAAAAATAAGCCAGTTCTTAATCTAAAACAATCTGATTTTGAACAACTGATTACTAAGGGACAAGCCCTTCCCAACAGAAACAAACAATGCAGAAAAATGAATCACTACAGGTACTGGTGGGTAAGATGCACCAGGAAGCGAAAAGATCACAATAGCTTGGACTGCGTAATAATATTTCAGATCCCTCTAATTCATATGTTGCATCTGAAAGCATTTCTGTTAAGTGAATTAACTTGTCAAGTGAGCAAAGCTGGATGGGATGCACCTTACAGAAAGGGTATCAAACTCATCAGATGCCACAGGCCAGATGAGAGGTACAAGCCAGTGTACAGGTCAGATCAGGCCCACAAACTAGCCCTTGCATACAGTGTAAGCTGGGTTGGCCCTAGCTCCACCTCCACACACTGCATACAGCAAGGACAGGCCAGCCTCAACCCTGGCCCCCCCCCACACTGTGTTCCAGACTGGTCCCAGAGCTGGCCCTCCATACCACATGCAGTGCACATCAGACCACCACTGGCTCACATATGCTGCATGTACTGTGGAGTATGCCAGAGTCACCCTAGCCCCAGCCCTGCATGTCATGTGCAAGTGTACCAGACTGGCCCTAGCCCCAACTGCCATGTGCAGTGGGCCAGACTAGCCCTAACCCCAGCCTCACATGCTACGGGCAGCATACACCAGACCAGCCCCAGGTCCACATGCAGTGTGTACCACATTGGCCCTGGATCGGCATGCCACATGAACCAGATTGGCCCTGGGCCTGGCCCCAAGTCGCATGCAGCGTGCTCCAGACTGGCCCTGGCCCCACGTGCGCATGCAGTGTGCATCAAACCAGCCCTGGCCCCACATGCAGCATGTGCCAGACTGGCCCCACGTGTTTATGCATTATACAGGGTTGGGGCCAGTGTCTACTACATGTAGCACGTGGGCTTATCCAGGACACACCACTTGTAACATGCAGGTGCAGTCCAAGACCGATAGGCAGAACTACAAGCTGGATGACAGGGCACTGCAAGGCAGATCCTGCCCAAAGGCCATATCTCTGAAAGCCCTGCCCTAGGAAACTGAAGGAATTGGCTGAGGTATTTTCTGAACCTTTGAATATCCTCTTTGAGAACTCGTAGAGGCCAGGTAAAGTCCTGGATGATTGGAAAAGAGCAAAATTAGTGCACATATTTTAAGAAAGAGAAAAAGGACGATCTGGGGATTACAGACCGGTCAGCCTGACTTTAGCACTTGGTAATATGATGGATGAGGTCCTCAAGGAATCTTTTGTGAAGCATCTAGAGGAGAACAAGATGATCAGAAACAGCCAGAATGGATTCCATACGGGTAGAAGCTACTGAGAGAAGCTGTGGTATCTGCACCCTTAGATATTTTCAAGAACAGACCTGGCCTCAACCCTGCACGCGTCACATGAAGAGTACACAAACCAGCCTCGGCCCCAGACACCACATGCAGTGCACACCAGACTGATGAAAAATTTCAAGTGCAGGTTAGAAAGACACTTGGCTGAGATGTTTTAGTCAGGGGCGATCCTGCCTTGAACGGTTTAGTCGGGGGGGGCTGGACTGGATGACTTGCTATGTTCCCTTCCAGCCCTACTTTCCTATGATCCAATCTTTTGCTGAACAACCCTAAAACACAAGAAATATTTTATTTCTTATTCTATTACCTTCCAACCGCAAGAACTGTTAACTCATTTTTTCCCCAAGTATTATGTTCCCATTATCTCAAATTTTCTTAAGTTTACAAAACAAACTGTTTCAAGCTAAATAACAAGAGGATAGATAATGAACACACACAACATAATAGTTCTTTTCAAGCACATGATTATTTTCATTCTACCCCTTTGCTTCTGAATTCCTAATGCAACTTCCTTTAATGGTGTTTTCAAATTTCCTTGCTGACAGTATATCATAGTAACAAGCCCAAGCATGTGGAATATTTTCCTATAACTGATGCGTCAAAAGATTTACCTTCACTGCAAACTTACACTCTAATCAGCTTTTTGCCTAAATCCTACCTACATACAACATCATCAGACCTTCCCAAATTCGCCTTTGTTCTGATACCTATAAAATATTTGACAAGTTACACTGCCAATTGCATGCCGAGTGAGAGAAGATGCCATCCCAGTATGTCGGAAGAAGTGCCAGAGTATAATGCCAGTTCTGGTTAACCTGCAATGCAAATTCAAGGGATGAGTCCTGGAAGCCCATGTGGCCCCTGCAGCATGCAGTCTGCACAGCACACAGCCCAGAGCCTACAGCCAGTGCGCTATGTGGTCTCCAGTTGCACTGAAGTTAAATAGCCCTGTTGAAGAGTATGGCAGGAAATTACTGCAAAGATTCCCCATATGTAGCCCTTTCACTGAACATGGCTACTCAATCATTAGTCATTTGCTGTATGGATGCTCTCCAGCAGGTTTGGCAAACCCAGTTGCCTACTCCTGGTTTTCTATACAGCTCTTACATCAAAACTTTGAGCAACAGCTCCTATCCAGCCCTCCTCCATGCTACATCAGCATATGACTGTGACAAACATATTTGCTTCCAGAATCTAGATCTTTAGAGGCAGGAGAGGGAAATATATTTCATAATTAATCAACAAACTGAATGCATATGAGTTTTGGTCCCTGCTTTCAGCTTGCACTCAGCGAACTGACTGCAAACTAAAAGTGATGCGTTTTAGTCCCCAAGTCCTCAAAACAGGCCTGCAGGGCTAGAAGACGACCATCTTCAGACAAAAATATTTCCAAGATGGTAACAGTGGAAGTATATGAATGTTAGAAGAATCTTCTAGTAGAACATCCTCTTTTAATCAACACACCGCAAAGACCCTGATAAGGAATATCAAGACAATTGGTTATTAGTCATGTAAAGGGGCCAAGACAAGTAAATGGTACCCAGAACTAGTTTCAGGGAGATAAGCAGCCATAAATTAAGAAGTGTATTCCTCGCTATGCTCCCGAAAGCTGCAAAACTAAAACTGCAGTAACTAAGAAGTACGTACTATCAAACATCTAAGTTAAGTAATGGTCTCTCTTACCCCAAATATTCAGAGTACCCATAGTTGTTTTAAAATCCTGATAATTTTGTCCACATTTTAGAAATTAAGACATTGCAAATAAAAGGGACATTCTTCTTCTGACAAAAGAACAGAAAAAACAGAGCAAGTCATTAAATATTTTCCAGGGCTCTGCTAAAAGTATTTACCCAGCTCTGATAAAAGTGCACAGCCTAATACCAAACACATTTTGAAGTTGTTCAGGCAAATTAATATTTTTAATACAGACTCATTTACTTCGTATAAATGTGACCATAAAAGTCCACAGCTCTTCAAAAGTACATTTTACTAGTAATATTATTTATTCCACTACAGATAATGGTCTGGCAATGTTTTTATTCTAAATACCTACATTTTGGTACTTATAACTCAACTACAAAAAACACGATCAAGGCTGAAACGGGGCATGCAAGGTTTCAGCCTAAAAGTATTTCTTATTTGTTCTTTTTAAAAATCAGAACTTTAAAGAATTGTTTGTACCACTTTGAGGTTTAAAATTCAAAAGAAAGATAGAACTAAGTAATATAATATGCTTTTACAGTATGTAGCTCAAAGACTAAAAAAACAAAAAAGTTTTTCAGTCAATTTTGCTGGCAATTTAAGAAAGGATGAAGTACAGTCTAAGTCTAGTGTGGACTAAATGAATGTTAAGACATGTTTGAACTTCAGTACATATTTACATATTTCTGATAGCTAGTTGGCATCTCCAGTCACATGAACATTTTTACAGAAAATATCTTTGTATGTCAAAATCCCATTTGGAAGTTAATGGAAGGATCCAACACACATACCTAGACTTACTAAAAGCCTTCTAATTTCCAAGCACATTAAGGTGTGGGGCCATCCTAATTTCTGCCCTAAGGTGCAAATTTGTCCTACCTTTTGTCAAACAAATCCAGAAAGGTCCTAAGGCACTGGTCTTTAAGAAGAATAGTAGCAACATCGACAGTGCAGCATATCTTCCCGGTATTAGGATAAGGTATTAAGAAATGTGTCTTCTGCCATCCCTATTCTCCATTTCATGATCACATTTACCATCTGACTTTATCCAGCTTCCCAAGTAGTTAAATTTATTGACCTGCCTTACCTGCTCCTTTTTCACTTTGATGTTGCATACAGAAATGATCGTCTTCTTTGTAATTGCCATGCATTCTATTTTTCTACAGTTGATACTTGAACCCTTCTTCTTGCTTTCACTGACAATTTTAACTAAAATTCCTTGCAGCTTCTCTTCTGAATCAGCTATTAAGACCATGTCATCAGCATAACACAAGTTGTTCAAATTCTGTCCACCAATGATCAGGCCTAGTAAATCCTCAATCTCCCTCAGTATTTTTTCACTGTACAAGTTGAACAAGTCAGGTAAAAAAACAAACAAACAAAACACAGCCATGCCTCATGCCTCTCTCTTTATTTGGATTAAATCACTTAGTTTATTTTCTGTCTTCACTGCTGCAATTTGGTCCCAATGGAGTTTTCTTAAAATTCTCAAGCTTTTACCATCAATATCCAGTTCTTCCAGCATTTTCATTAACTCTTCATGTTTGACTGAATCAAAAGCTTTGATAGAATCAACAAAACACAAGAAGAGGTCTTACCTCATTACTACTGCCCTCTCCAAAAGCATTCGTATCATGAAGATAACATTTCTTGTACCTCAATCTTCAACAAAACCATACTGAACTTTTGCAATCTCTGGTCTTATTCTACTTCTAGTTCTCAACATCAGCACTTTTAATAGGATCTTTGTCACATGGTTCGGTGAACTGATGGTTCATTGGAGTTCATAGTTCATGTTCAATGGCTCCAGGTCTTCTGGGGAGTGCAATAAAGATTGATTTGATGAGGTCCTCAGGTATTTCTCCACTTTCATAAAAGTTGTTAACATTTCTATACCAAACTCTTCCAAACATTTTATTTGTTCTACCGCAATCTTATCTGATCCTGTAGCTTTACTGGTTTTCATTCAGTTGATAACTGTTCACACTTCTGACTTAAGAATTTTCAAACCAACCATGTTGTTCTTAGTAGATGGCTTTTCTTCCCAACTGCCATGGAATAACTCTTCAATATATTCTGTCCATCTTTTCAATACTTGTTCTCATTCCATGATTATATCACCATTCTTGGCTTTTATATATCCTAGCAATACAACCTCCTTTGCCTGTGATATCACATTAATGTAACATTTTTATCCTTTTGTTTTTCTACCTCTGCACATTTTTCATTAAGCCATTTTTCCTTTTCTTCATTGCACATTGATCAAATTATTGTGTCCAGTTTCTTATACAATGGGTTTTCATCTTTCTTCCATAAAGTTCAAGGATTTCTTCAGTCATCCATTTCTGTTTCTTTTGCCTTACTTTTGATGGAATAACCTTCTTGGCTGTTTCAACTAGCACTTCTTAAAAAATTTCCAGGCATTTTTACATATGTAAGCGCCCGGCGCTGCGTCACTTATAGTTGTATAAAGCAGCAAAATGCATGTCAGCACTAAGAAAACGGCAGTGGCACACTTTTAAACTAAAACACATAGAAGGTGCTTTAGTTCAAAAGTGTACCACTGCCATTTTCTCCTCATTGATGCACATTTCATCACTGATACAACTGCCCACAGCACAGCATGGTATGCATTAGCTCGTATGCAATGCAGACTTGATTAATCAATTAAATCGAGTCTACTCAGAAGTGGAAGATCTCCAGTGCATCATGGGACAAACAGGTATGTGTATAAATGCCTTCCCAGTTTGACATTTCCTTCATCTTCAAGTTCCTGAAAACAATTTTTAACTGCATCTGTGTACCTTTCTTTAATCAGATCCTTTTCCATTAGAACTAAATAATCAAGCTTCTTTGTCACTTTTGGTTTCTTAATTTTCCTCAACCTTATTTTGATGGTGCATGTTACAGGTACATGATCACTCCCAGTCACCCCTGGGTAAGTTTGCTGAACTGCATTCCTGACTCTTCTGTTGATGGCGATGTAATTAATTTGGTTTCCAACATCATCTCCAGGACCTTTCCACATATAACTTCTTCTCAGTGTCATGGAAATTTTTGAGTATGTGCTGCCAGTACAGAAGAGGTTAAACTGACATGCGCAGTTTGAAGCTGTGAGTGGAAATTTCCAAGGCTCACCCAGTCCTTGCCCCCTGGGTGACCTGCGGAGCTGTCAATCATTGTTGACCTACTTTCCCCACAGACGCATGCTCAGATTGTGTCAGCTCCTGACTGAGAGCATGCTCAGTCAGAACCTGACATGAGGTAATCGGACTAGAAATTTCTCTGCGGAGAGCACGCTGATTGGCTACTAAATTGATATAAAAGTTCTGTGAGCCCCTCCCTCGGGGTGGTGGTGTGTGGTGTGTGTGGTGGTGTGTGAGGGGAGATCGCAGGGACCAGAGACAGAGGCTGCTGCTGCAGGGACTGCTCTCTGAGTCAGGCTTCAGGGCCTATTGATCTCCTCCTTCGGTGGCTTATTGCTTATTGTATTTCGGTTTTGACTACGATCATCTGGCTTCCTGACTTACCTTTCGAACTGATTAACGGCTTACGATTTTGGATCACCCTCTGGACTTTGTTTAACCCGGTTCTGGATCATCGACCTCGGCTTTCTTCACCACCTACGACTCTGCTCATCCCTCCAACTGACGTTTCCGCTGCTGCATCTTCTGGCTACTGACCTCGGCTTTTCTCATACGACCACCCGATTCGTCCATTGCTGTGGACTGGCGTCACGCGGTTCGACATCACCGTGTTACAGTTCGTTTTATTGTTTGTTTCGTTGTTTGTAATCCCCATTTATGAGCTGTTGACCAGCCCTGGGACTAGGTCTTCGGACTGAACCTCGTGGGCCAACAGACCCCTTTGTTGTTAATTGTTTGTTTGTGTTCCAACTGTAACTGAAGACCTTTCTGCCTACGCCTAAAGCGTAAGTCAAATAAACTCACCTGTTTTCAATCCGCTCCGAGTCCCTATCTCCAGACTCTACGCCGCTAATCCCACCTGTCCGTATCTGATTGCCACCCCGGCCCACCGTGACCTTGGGGCCCGATCCTTCGGTTTTCCCCGACATGGCGTCACGAACAGGATCAATGGGAGGCGTATTGGAGTCGGAGATTATAAGGAGTTGCCCATGGAGCAACCGAGTCCGGCAGACCATCGGTGCCGAGGACTTATGGGACCACATAGCATTCCATCAGGCCGCACCGGCTGAAGGAACTGTGAGCGGGTACCTGTCCCTCCGGGGAGAAAGTGGGGAAGAATGGGCCGTTCGGCTCACCCCAAGTGCGCTGGGTTGCATTATCCAGGACCCTCGGGCCGTTTACCGCCCAAGGGGGGAGACCGGGACCGTAGCCCTGGCCCGTAAGAAACCTTCGGGCATGGCAACCTCAGGCCCGGATCGAGAATTTGCCCGGTGCATAAAGTATGTGAAGGAGGGTGGTGAGGATACCCCTCCTGACGGGTTTAACTGCCCGACCCTTGCCATCGGGTCTAGGGGGCATGAGCTCTTGGTCCAGCTACGAGAGTGCCTGGAGAAGGACGGCAGAAAAATAAAATGGTCGGGACCCCGTTGGAAGAAAGGCCGTATAATAAATGTGCTTTTCCGGGAGTATGTTGTCTTACTGAGGGAGCTAACTGACACTAGGGCCCAGCTCATGGCAGCAACCAGAGCTGTGACACAAAAATTGGCCGAGCGGCCATTACAAGATGGCGCCGACCAAACTGTCAGCGCGCCAAAACCGATGCTGACGTCACGACGCCCAGCTCCACCCATCCCGAGCCCGCCTTCCGGAAAAATGCTGTCTATGGTTCCGCCCACTGAGAGCCGGCCTCCCGCAACAGCGCCACCTGCTGTACGCAAGCCACCGCCTCCGTACGTCAGCCAGCGCCACCAGGAGGACGTACGGGAGAATTGCACCCAAACGGACAACGAAGACTGCAACAAAGTAATTAAGCACAGCACAGGAACGGAAACAACTGAAACAACAAGCGAAGATAAGACTAACAACGTAACCATAAGGAAATCAAGAGTGAGCACGAATACTATTGGAACCGACACGAATGATGTAACAACAAGAAGCTTAACGATTAAAACGAGTACCATCGGAACAAACACAAGCAACGGATTAATAGAAATGACTAAACCAGTAACCAAGATGAATTATACAAACGAAACCATAAGTGCTGATGAAACTGAGAACGACTTCATAAGAGTAACACGAAATAAACCAAGCCAACAACACAACGATTACACCGAAGAACTGGTATCTGCTTTTCCCATTGCAGTTCAAAAATGGGTAACTGATCCTCAGGGTCAGACAAGACAGACCATCACGACACGAACTAGAACACGTTCTGAAATGAATGAATTGAGGAAGGAAACTGGCATCAGAAATGATGAAACACCGATTGCCTGGTTGGGGCGTCTAGTAGCTGAAGCAGGGAGTGAGACCATCAATCAAGATGAAGCCTTGCAGCTCGTGCGCAATTCAGCTTGGAGCCGAGCTAAAGTAGTGGACCCGGTGCCAGTGCTGGCAAATTATTATTGGCCAATACCCATTCCAGCTCTGGTTACCGAGGCACTTCAGAGGAAGATCCACACCTGGCACGAGGGACATGCGGGTCGTGCGAGTGCTACCTCACTGGTGTATACAGTGATCGGAGCCTCATACGCCATGTGGAACCCAGCCCACCAAGCTTTGAATTTGACACCTGCTCAGGTGCAGGGGGCATGGCCACACAGATATGTACTATCATCTGGGGATGTACCTTGTTTACAAGAAGCGGTCGATGCCGCCACTGAAATCTACGGTGGGAATCAAAGTATTACCGCGAGGTTATTACTAAGTACATCCGTGAATGGGCCCGTTATCCATACTCTGGGACAGCTCGACCAGTTAAGAGGAGCCATGGAGAAGCAACGACATCAAAAGAGTGTAAGCTTCGACAGGGATGAGAAATGGGAATCAAGATATGTACACATGATTGAGCACAATCAAAAAACTACTGATAAGAACCAACGGAAACCACCTCGAGTGTCACCACAGGAAACAAGAAAATATTACTCTCGATCTTCTCCGCCGCCAGCCCGTACAAGTTACTCACCGCCCCAGAGGACCCCTCTAGAAAGAGCAATGTTTGGGTTCCTTCTGGAAAAATCTGGCCTAAGTAAAGAACAACTGAGAGCCCTAAAAGATGAGGGACAGCGAGCTCTCGCCAGAGCTCTAGGGTTTGTTGAGAAGACCAAGCCAAAAAACGAGTGATCGCCATCGGCGTAAGTCCGGCGATCGATGGCTTGACCAGCTCAGAAAAGCGACAAACGGACTCAGCAATCGAAGTAACCCAAAACGAACGTAAGCGAAACGAACCTAAACCGAACTCAAACGAGGAAACGATTAACGAATTGAAACGAAGCAAACTTAAACGTGATGAAGCAAAACTAAGCGGACAAACCGAACTGAAACGGCGTAACCCAGAACGAAACAAACCAAAGCGTAACGAATCTACACGAAGCGAAACTCAACGAAGCGAATCCAAACGACGAAATGAAAAAACCGAAGTAAAGCGAAGAACACAAACCGAACTTGAAGAAACCGTGATAACCGAACCAAAACGTACCAAAACGAAACAAAGTCTGAAGCATAACGAAACCGCACAAAACGAATCGAAACAAAACCAAGAAAAACCAAGCGTAACGGAAACTATTTTGTCTGAAGGAGTACAGGATAGGGTTGGAGAAAAAGACATGGAAGCCCGAACCGGAAAACAAAAGATATTGGTAGCGATGAACCACATGAAACTCTTTGATAGCGATCCTCGACCGTATGCCTCAATAGAGATACAGAACCCCGATGATCCACACGACATCACTACGGCAAGATTCCTACTAGATACAGGAGCCCAGGAAGAAATGAAGGAGGAGCTTCGAAGTAAGAAGCTACAGTCACGACTAGCAGAAGTCCAGAATATTATAAAGAACCTAAAGGAGAAAAACGAAATCCTGGAAGAAGAAATTAAGGAGCTGAGGGAATTTAAAAAGAACTGTAGGTTGCACAGACTTAAGAATAAGAGCTGTGTGTGTATTGTTTGTTTTTCAGGTCACAACAGCCCTAAGTGTGTGATAATCAAACAGACCCGAGAGAAGGCTGAGATGGCACCAACCAAGCCTCGGTATTATATGAAAACGGAAAAGAAAAAATGGAGGACTCCTAAGAAGAGAAGAGCTCAAGTAGACTCCACAGTTAAAAGGGAAGAAACATTTATGAACAGGGTTAACGTAAAGGTTAAAATTCCAGAAAAGCTGAAACCGTGGCTTGTTGATGACTGCGATTTGATCACAAGGCAAAGACAACTCTTTTGTCTTCCTGCCAAAAAGAATGTTGATTCCATTCTAGAAGATTATACGAACTACAAAAAATCGCAAGAAAACACTGATAACCGAGAATATGTTGTTGATGAAGTTGTTGCTGGGATTAAGGAATACTTCAATGTAATGCTGGGAACTCAACTGCTGTACAAATTTGAGAGGCCCCAGTATGCTAAAATCTTAGCAAATCATCCAGATGCTCCCATGTCCCAGGTCTACGGTGCACCTCATCTGCTACGACTCTTTGTGAATATTGGGGCTATGCTTGCTTATACACCCCTGGATGAGAAGAGCTTGACTTCACTATTGAAGTACCTGCATGATTTCTTAAACTATTTAGCGAAGACTCCATCAACGCTGTTTAGCGCCAGTGACTATGAAGTAACCTCGCCTAAATACCATCGAAATCACCAAAAGCAATGAAATCGCAAAGTCCATCCAAATCTGGGCTTACCTCGATGACATCGCCATCATGGGCAGGAACACAATCGAAGTAACCCAAGCCACGAACGATCTCATCCAACATTTAACTGCTGAAGGATGGATCGTAAATAAAGAAAAATCTCAACTGCACCCGCTTGCTGACCACATTCATTTTCTAGGTTCCACGCATAAAACAAGCACCAGTCAACCGGACTGCAAGGCTATTTCCTTTCTTTCTTTTTCTCTTTTCTTTTTTGCATGGAACTATTTCTTCCATAGACTTGGAACAATCAACTGGCCAAGTTATTAATTATGATACATCTAAAAAATGAAGTACTCCCCCTAGACGATACGAGCGAACCCATGCCACGACCAGTACCTAATGATGAAGTACTCCCCCTAGACGATACGAGCGAACCCTCGCCACGACTAGTACCTACTGATGAAGTATTCCCCTTAGACGATACGAGCGAACCCAGGCCACGACTAGTAACTAATGATGAAGTACTCCCCCTAGACGATACGAGCGAACCCTCGCCACGACTAGTACCTACCGATGAAATATTCCCCTAGACGATACGAGCGAACCCAGGCCACGACTAGTAACTAATGATGAAGTATTCACCCTAGACGAAACGAGCGAACCCATTTGTATTGACCCCTACCTCACTTGGTTGCACGAGCGATGGAGTCATCCAGGCCCCAAGGCATGCTACTCCCGATGGCGTGAGACCATAGTAGAAAAGCCACAGTATGGCTTACATCGTGACTGGAGGCGCGTAGTCCAAGCCTGCGCAGCCTGTGCAAAGGAGAAAGTACA
Organism: Crocodylus siamensis; assembly: GCF_052110815.1. Taxonomy (NCBI): domain Eukaryota; kingdom Metazoa; phylum Chordata; order Crocodylia; family Crocodylidae; genus Crocodylus; species Crocodylus siamensis. The sequence goes on along the minus strand of NC_143400.1, from coordinate 75,746,541 downwards.
TCCAACGAGGAGCACACAAGGAGCCCTCGCAAAAGAAAATTTCAACCCAGGTCAAACCTGGCAAGTCGACCTTTTTGGGCCATTACCTGGAGCCTCAGTCCCAAATAAGGGGCTACTCGTTATTGATCTCGGCTCTCGGCTAATGACCGTCATACCCCTTCGGAAGTCCCACGCCGCAGCAGTTACTACAGCCTTAACCGCCGTCTTCGCGATGTGGCAAGTTCCCACCACAATACAGTCGGATGGTGGGCCACCTTTTACGTCAAACACTGTCGAAAAATTCGCTAGGTCATATAACATCACATGGCATCATCATCTTCCTTACCATCCCCAGTCCAATGGGGTTGTGGAACGGGCCATAGGACTTTATAAAGAAGCGCTCCGAGTAACGGGAAATGGGAGTTATCGAAATTGGACAGTCCGTAATCATGAGATCCTAATTAATCTGAATGCGACCAAACCCTTGTGGGAACAATCTACGGAAAAACCAGTCGAACCATGGGAGAAGAAATTTGCAGACAACGAGTTAGTGTGGGTCTCCCTTCCAGACCATAACCATCGCCATCCTAAAGTTTTGCAAGGCGTAATACAATCTGCAGAGAGCTATCCGAACACCTACTTGGTCACCCTTACAGATAGCGGACGGACCATACTCACCCACCACAACTGGCTATCGAGACGCTCTAATACAGAAACGATTCTACCACAAGACGTTAACCATACCAATGAAACTACTTAAAGTCACAGCTCCTGTCCTCCCAGCAAGGGGGCAACTGTTTGTCCCTTATTAAGTGCTGGAAGGTACAGGAGAAAGAGGTCTATAGATAAAAAGGACACGTTCTGTTGTTTTGTTTATGTTTGTCGTTTCAGGTTATCGGATCATTCCTCAGAGGATTTGAGAGGAGCCTGGAAATTAGAGTGACAACTTAAATCAGACAAGGCTACAAAGATGCCAAGAAGACAAAAGGACTTTGGAGTACTCTGGGTTTTGATGTGTTGTAAATATGTTACTTTTGTATCTACGGTATCGATCTCAGATTCTGAGCGGTCTCAAAATTCGGTTCTGTACTTGTTGTCAATGTGGGCTAATGCCACGGGAGACGACGAGAATGGTAAGGGATTGACCGCGTGTCTTAAAATCCCTCTGTCCGTAGAGGATTCGGTCCTCATCCCATATTCAGTACCATTTGACATCGAAACATGGTTTACCAAGGTCTCAGAAAGTGGGGAGAATGTTATCAATATCTCTGTCCCCTTGATGGGAGGAGGCTATATTCTGACTAGTTACACTTGGCCCCGTGGATTTAATCTCACCACTCTCTCGCTAATCACTCGACCACCTCGTGAGGAGTGCTGGGAAAGGGAAGCTCCGTGCGCTTGTTCCACTATCCCATGGGGGATACACCCCGAAGGTGAGGATTGGTCTCGACCAGACATGTCGCTAAAGTGGGACCCCCGCTCAATTATCCCACCTTGGCACCTCACCCTCGTTCCCAGGGGAAGGAAAACTTCCGACCCTGAGGTCGTCCTCTCACCCCTCGTAAAGCCTACTCCCTTGGTGGTGTGGAACGAATCATTAACAATCGATCTAACTCAGCCAGGACCCAGGGGGAACAATTCATTGTTTAGTTTTTATTACCCCATATTACGAGCGGTGTTAGTAAGTGCTCTCTGCCATGGTGTGGAACAACCCATTAGACAATCCGGCCCCCCGGAAAGGACTAGGCATGCTTTTCCTGCCCCAGGTCGATGCTCTGAATTGAGTACACCAGCACCTTTGGGAATGGTATGGGCATGCTCGGACGGGCGATTGTACACCACCCTACCAGCTACATTATCAGGTGTACAGTGTTTCTTGAGTTCGATTTTATTTTGTCCACCTCTGCAGGCTTCCACGGCACACCCGCCGAGTCCCCTTGTGTCACACCGAGATAAAAGATCTCGTACTCCGGTGTGGAGTTCTTTAACGAGTGGGGAAAAAGTTGCCCAGGGACTCAGTTGGGGTTTTGAGGGTTTCTTTTTCTGGGGACTCGCAATCGCCAAAGCCCGGATAGCATTAGCACAACTTTCTGAGCAGGTTGAGTTACTCGCAAATCATACGGCCACGGGTTTTGACCTCGTAGACCAACAGCTACAAGCAGTGTCGCGCATGACTATGCAGAACCGATTGGCGCTAGATGCACTCCTCATCCAGCAGGGAGGACTGTGCCAGTATTTGAATCTGTCCCACGATATGTGCTGCATAGCCATCCCTAATGTCAGCGTCCCACTACAAGGTCAAATCATCAAAATCCGAAAAATTGCAGAGGAGGTCAATTCCATTGCGGGAATAGGAAAAGGATGGCTGTCTAGAATATTCAATTGGTTGGGCTTTAATGTGTCGTCATGGCTAACGAATTTGTTAACACCATTGTTATCGTTTTTATTCGTGTTCTTAGTTATCGTTCTTATTGTTAGTTGTATTTCTAAGATTCTGACACGGAAGGTTTCAGCTTTGTCTGTACACGTGTATTCCATCGTTCCCTCTCCCGATAAGTTTCGGAACGACGACAACACCGAGGGGGAGGAGGTATAATTCGGCCTTCTAGCTTCTGTGCTGACAGCAAGGGGGCATGTCATGGAAATTTTTGAGTATGTGCTGCCAGTACAGAAGAGGTTAAACTGACATGCGCAGTTTGAAGCTGTGAGTGGAAATTTCCAAGGCTCACCCAGTCCTTGCCCCCTGGGTGACCTGCGGAGCTGTCAATCATTGTTGACCTACTTTCCCCACAGACGCATGCTCAGATTGTGTCAGCTCCTGACTGAGAGCATGCTCAGTCAGAACCTGACATGAGGTAATCGGACTAGAAATTTCTCTGCGGAGAGCACGCTGATTGGCTACTAAATTGATATAAAAGTTCTGTGAGCCCCTCCCTCGGGGTGGTGGTGTGTGGTGTGTGTGGTGGTGTGTGAGGGGAGATCGCAGGGACCAGAGACAGAGGCTGCTGCTGCAGGGACTGCTCTCTGAGTCAGGCTTCAGGGCCTATTGATCTCCTCCTTCGGTGGCTTATTGCTTATTGTATTTCGGTTTTGACTACGATCATCTGGCTTCCTGACTTACCTTTCGAACTGATTAACGGCTTACGATTTTGGATCACCCTCTGGACTTTGTTTAACCCGGTTCTGGATCATCGACCTCGGCTTTCTTCACCACCTACGACTCTGCTCATCCCTCCAACTGACGTTTCCGCTGCTGCATCTTCTGGCTACTGACCTCGGCTTTTCTCATACGACCACCCGATTCGTCCATTGCTGTGGACTGGCGTCACGCGGTTCGACATCACCGTGTTACAGTTCGTTTTATTGTTTGTTTCGTTGTTTGTAATCCCCATTTATGAGCTGTTGACCAGCCCTGGGACTAGGTCTTCGGACTGAACCTCGTGGGCCAACAGACCCCTTTGTTGTTAATTGTTTGTTTGTGTTCCAACTGTAACTGAAGACCTTTCTGCCTACGCCTAAAGCGTAAGTCAAATAAACTCACCTGTTTTCAATCCGCTCCGAGTCCCTATCTCCAGACTCTACGCCGCTAATCCCACCTGTCCGTATCTGATTGCCACCCCGGCCCACCGTGACCTTGGGGCCCGATCCTTCGGTTTTCCCCGACACTCAGGTGGTGTTCAAACCATGTGTTCATGATGACTTGATCATTTGCAACACACAAATCTCTCTTCTCTTTCATTTTTCTGTCCAATTCCATGAGGTCCAAAAATATTATCCACTCATTCACAACCAACTTTTGCATTTAGATCTCCCATTACAATGATCACTTCTTGAAGTTTGCATTGATTTTTTGCTTGATCAAGGTCTTCATAGAAAGAATCAATGGCCTCATCCAACTTTCAGCTGTCAGTGTATCAGACTTGTATTATTGCAATGTTGAAAAGTTTAGTCTTTATTTTCATAAGCATCGCTCTATCAGATATTGCCCAAAAACCATGCAAACATTTTGAGTTCATCAACAGCATTTTGGTTCATCAATAGCAAAAGCAATAATACCAGTTTATTACAGGCCTACAGAAGGTATTCAGGAAAAATGAGCAAATGTCTGCATTCTAAAACAGAAAATTTTTCAGCCATTTGACTCTGTTTTCTTAAATGAAATCTTAGACAGCTATAAAATGATGCTCATCGTCTTCCAAAAAATTCCTCTCATTTTTACTTAAAGAGAAAATAAAGCATTTCTTAAATACTAACCATATGTTTTAAATTTATACCACCTTGTTATTAACTAAAAAATGTAATTTAAGACCATTTGCTTCAGAAACATCACCTTAATCTTAACTGGCCTTCCAACATCTTTTAATATTAGCCTCTAGAACCAAAAGAATAAAATGAAAAAAGCAACAATATGCTTCTTCTCCCAAAGAGAAAATTAGTGAGCTAATATATTCGCAGCTTGAACAGACAATTTTTTTTCAAAAGACAGGACAGAAAAAGAAAGCACTCATTAAAAACAGATTAAACATGATTGCACCTAAGAAAAAACTCAACCATAAATAAGAAATAAGTAAAAGTTTCAAAAAAATCACTTGCTACAGAATACTTTTTGGGAAACACACACACATGCGTGCACATACTTCCTAATCAGACTTTTAGAGGGACCTGACTTTTTCAGCAGATGAACAGCAGACCAAACATTTAATCAAACGATTTACTCATGAGATCTACTCAGAACCATTGATTAATACTTGATATTTACATAATCTTTTCTCAGGGTTCAGCACAGCCAGAGATACACCGAAAGGGAAGCATCAAAGGTGCAACATCTGGAGGCATTATACCCGAGTTAGGTAGAGGCAAGCATAATGTCCTCCAGAAGCATTTGAGGAAACAGGTTTGAGGGACAGTCCAAAAAGATTCTCATAACACCTATTTAAAAAGTGAAGCATATGCTCTGGCAGGTACAGTGCCTTTTTACGGGGTCAAGCAGATCTCGGTCTTAGCTTTAACTCATCCATTCACACCACCTCCAGAAGTAGTTGGCTTTTAACTCCTTATACCAAAGGAACTACAGCCTGCAGTTCCGTGGTAGCCTGATGGGTGAGTCACCAAGCTTTTTTTTCCTCTACAGTGCACTCAAGGTGGCAGTTACAATTAGGCTTTAAATAGGTTTTATTTACAAAGTGTAGCAGATTGTTCTGCTATGACATGATTACAAAATTAGGATTACAGAATATTTTCATTAAAAATCATGATGAACATGTATTCAAAGGGAATTTTTTATGCATGCACAATGGTCTTTTTTGAAGTAGAATATCTTGGCTTTAGCTAGAAATGCTGAAAGTGATTAAACAATAACATGAATTAACTGCTTGCTAAACCAAATCTGTTTGATGTGTCATACTGGTAAACGTCTTTAAATGCACTGATAACTCAAAGGATCAAAACAGACTTTCCCTCCTCCAATTTTTTTGCTTAAATAAAAATTCTACTTTCAAGCTAAAAAACAGGTTTATAATGAAAGTGGTTTAAACAAGTTACAACACTGAAGCAATACATTTTGCATATTTAGATAAAGCATGCTAATACAGAATATTAATATAGTGATGATAAAGTACTCGATCTTAACTTTTCTCTAAAATTCATACATTTTATGGGTCAAGCAATATTGATGAAGTACTGCATGTAAGCTTCTGCTTTAACAGTAAAAGGATTCCTAATTTTTGTCCCAAATTGTACTCTCACTTAAAATTTTACATTGGTGCATTCTTTTTTTAAATGAAAGCACAAATAAAAAATGTAGTCTATTATTCCCTACCATTATTAATCAATACCATATTGTTCTGATTACAGGTCAACTCAGCGTGCGAGTCCACTGTGATTTTAATGGCTGTTTGAGGGGAAAAGGGTTGATCTATATTCAAAAGACTGCAGCATTTGCTTTACAAAATATTACCATATTGTTATGGTAATACAACAGGCCAATGTCACAACTATGTAGAATAAAATGTGACAGAAATGTTTCCTAATATGGTGCACGTAAGCTATCATACCAAAAATCCCTCCAAAAAACAGCAATATTAGATATATTTATTTTGCTTATAATAAAGTAAAAAGCATTTCAAAGTTCCTCAGTGCAACACCACCAAATTGTGTTAAAGGTATCTTTCCTTCCAATCAAACATTTACCCTTCGCCACTGGTGAAAGGCAACAAGATCTCTTTACAACATCTCGTCTTTTTCAATAAATTTTGCATGAAAACATGTTACCCAAGCACAAAGTTGCCTGCTGTCACATTGGAAGTATGATAAATGTTTAATGAAAACAACACCACACAGCTTGGTGTCAGACAACAGCTATCACACAGTCCTGCTTTGATCTAAACAGACACTTAAAAGGAGTTCTGAGCATGCTTTGCACTACAGAACTCTATAACCTATATGCAAATAAGAAAAAATTAGCATAAATGACTTCCTGCTGCATAAAGTAGCAAGAGGTAAAGAAAAATATGACAAGCTCCAAGAGTGTATGACTGCTGTCAAACTCTGAGAAGTCCAACATTCCCAATTTACTTCTAATGTCTTCTGCCAAGCACTGAAAAGCTTATCAACACGCATTTATTACTCAAGTACAGTCAACAGAAACCACTGAAACACTGCCAAAACTGAACATGGAAAATGAAACTAAGCAAATTTTGGCTAATTCCTACTGAAATATGTTATCCAAAAGTAAAAAAATTCAAATAAAAAAAAATTGGCACACCTGTAGGAAATTATTTTAGAAAACCATGACTAAACGAAAATGAACACCAAACTTCTAAACTCACAGAATCCTTCAATGTGTTCAACAAATGCTGGTTTCGCTGATGAAAGAAACAAAAAGCAAAAACAAACAAACAAACAAACAAACAAACAGGCCTCTCTGATGCCTTATAAAATACTAGAAAATGTTTGCCTTTAAATGGTGTTCAAACTTGACTGATAGCCTTAAGTGTTGCATTTTCTTTGACTGACTCCTAGTTTAAGATAATCATCCCTTAAGAATGGAAAAATTAGTTTTTTTAAAGTAGTCCAAATTGAATTTAAAATATACATATGCTTTTCTGTTGTCACAGCTCTAGTGTTGTCTGAGAAAACATTTTTACTAAATAGAAGCAGATTAGACTGAAATCAGACACACACAGATACATTTTTCCTTAAATCAGGAAGAACTTTTCAGAATTTACACATACAATTATGTATCATAATTCTGGGCTCCTGTTAGTAACTGGGTGATATTTTTTCCCTTTATGATAAAGTCTTTCAGATTTGTGTAATATCACTGTGATAATCTAAAATGTCATATATGGTTATCTTCAACATTCCAAAAACTAGATTAAAACAACAGCAGATTTCTATAAAAGCCATTGGAGGTTTTTAACATTTTAACATGTTTTTCCAATTCAGTTTGCTTAACCATTAAAAGAACAATGACTGGCCAAAAGCATAGGTGTTGTAGTATTCTTAGCTTTATATATAATTTAGGTTGAGAAGAGTTATACGGCAATATGTAAGTTTATGCAAATTAACCAAAAAGGAACATTTAAAATCACCGTGATTTAACTAAAGTTGTCTAAATAACGTTAAAATTTTACATGTGTGCATTTAAATCAATATTACAAAATAATTCATTTTGCAAACTTCTGCCTCTGAAGGTACAATTTGTGCAGAAATTTCTGGCCTGAATAGTGGATTTGAGCATACAATAAAAGACATCCATCAGCAACTAATCTTTCGCAGCTGCCTGCAAGACACGATTTGCAGTTGTCAGGTCCACCTTGTGGAATGTGATAAAAGCATGTTACATAAGGCGTGGGTACTATAGCATATTCAATCATAAAATCAAGTCCCCTCCATCTCAACAAATGACGTGGCCATTTTAACAAAGCCTAGAGGCACTTTATGACAAGTTTCATATGCCACTCTGCTCTAGTCCTCAATCCCCATTTTAATAAAACTGGAAGCCCTGTCACAACACAGTAACTTGCATTATAACTTACATTCAGGAAAAGTCTGTGTTTTTGCTCAAACTAATCTTTGGGAGAGAAAAAAGTGGAAACAGGAGGCTTTAAAGGATAAAAAAGGCAACAAAACCTACCTAATATGTTTTGAAAGTAATCACTAATTTTTCTATGATAACAAATCAAACTAGTTCCTATTTTGGTGTCAAACACAATATTATTAGAAATGGTAATTATCTTAGTAGAAAAGCATTTTTAAATTAATTAACGGGTAAATAAAAGTCCAGTTTTAGCTAGTGTAGATCTGATGCATTTGGAGCATTATAAAAATCTTGTTGTGTATACAAGGTGAAGTTGGATTATCCAATATGGCCCACTTGTCAAATCAGCAAATCTACCCAATTTAGAAAAAAAGAATCCCATGGGCTCTACAAACTTTTTTAAAGGTCAAGATTGCTCTGGCAGGTAAGTCTGGCAGGATTAAGCAAGTTGGGCAGGGCTGGTACACAGCATGTGCGGTGCATGCAACTTGGGGCCCGGGGTCAGAATGTTCAGTCGCAGGGCCCCGTTGGGGAGTGTGTAGGACAACCAAATTTCCTAGCATATTCTGCAGGGGCTCCACATTACCCGGAACCTTCTTTTTGCCCCCTATGTATTTAAAAAAGGGCTTCTTATTGTCGTTGATCCGGGAAGCTAATCCCAGTTCCATCTCCACCTTGGCCTCCCTGACTGTTCCCCTGCATTCCCGAGTAACCGTAGTATAATCCTCCCTGGTGATGGCCCCTCCCTTCCATTGGGTGTACACCTCCCTTTTAGCTAGCTGGATGCTTTTGGTGAGCCATGGGGGCTTATGTGCCCTCCTGCTCCCTTTGATCCGTGTTGGGATTACCTCCCTTTGGGCTTGGAGAATCATCTCCTTAAGGAGTGACCACTCTCCTTGCATTGTGGAGACCAACTGGAGGCTTCGGGAATGATGTCTTGAGGCAGGTTTTGGCTTCCTCGACAATGACCAGCACATCACAACAAGAGACATGCTCAGATGGGATGGGCTCCACCTTTCCCCTAAAGGTAAGCGTGTGTTTTCTTCTATGCTGGCGGATCTCCTCCGGCAGGCTTTAGACTAGGCTCATTGTGGGAAGGGGAAGATGAGGGAGGAGGAATCATCGGACTGCCAGACCAAGCAACACCCACAAGTACAGCCCAGCCTAGACTGACGAGCGGAACATATACACAGGTAAGCGACAGGGGCCAGGATAATGCTGAAAGTAGGGGGCCAGTGCACATATCCACAGGAGGCCTCAAATGCCTCTACACAAATGCTGGTAGTACAGGAAACAAGCAGGAGGAACTTACCCTCCTGCTAGCTGACACCAACCCAGACATAGTGGGGATCACCGAAACGTGGTGGGACCCAACACATGACTGGGTGGTGAATGTCAAGGACTACAGGCTGTACAGGAGGGACAGGATAGGAAGGAAAAGGTGGAGGCGTGGCATTCTATATTAAGGAGGAATACACATCCTCGTCAATTAGCAAAGAATCAGGAGGAGGGACACTCTGAAGTGCTTTGGATTAGAATATAAGGCAGTCGAGGGGAAAGAGACTTAACAGTGAGGGTCTACTACAGACCTCCCAACCAAGGGGAAGAGCTAGACCAGGAATTCTTAAGTCAGCTCACGGAGGTAGTTAGGTCAAAGGATGACCTGAACCTTCCAGACACCTGCTGGGAAGAGCAGTCAGCCAGGTCTGACTGCTCAATAGGTTCCTAGCCCAAATGCAGGACCTCCATCTAACCCAGGAGGTGCACAGCCCCACCAGGGGACACACCTTGTTGGACCTGGTGCTGGCCACAGGTGACAACCTGGTGAGGGTGCTGTGGGTGCTCGACCACCTGGGCGACAGTGGTCATCGCCTGCTGGAATTCACCATCCAGCGCAAGGTGGCAAAGGCCTACAGCAAGGCAGCTGCCCTAGATTTCAGAAGGGCAGACTTCAATGAGCTAAGGAGAATAGTCAGGGAACCACTGAGGTCCCAGAGGGGAGGGGAGGGCCTCCCTTGTCAGCATAACATGAGGAATGAAACCTGCAGAGTGGAACAGAGTTGCAGGCAGCTTGTCCAGGGGGTAGGGGAAGTGGGGCTGGCTTCTTGCTGCTGCGTGCACTCATGGGGGGGGCAGTGGAGGCATGTGCTCCCCAGATCTCCATGCAGAGCAGGGTCAAGCTGCCTACTGTGTCCTCAGCATGGACAGGTGGGGAAGGTTCTTGCTGCTGCAAGCCCCACACTACCCCAGCAAAGTGCACACTGCTCACCCAGAAGCAGTGGAGGTGGTGGTGTGGAGTTGTGCCCTTCACTGCTGCCAAGTGGGCAAGGGGCACCTCGCCATGGTAGTGCAGAGCTCCCTGCAGCAGCAGTGTGCTTCCTTGCCCAGCCTCACTCTGTCCTATCTGCTGGGCCATGGAGACCCTGCAGTCAGGGCAGCTGGGCAGGGAGACTTGAGTTCACAGCAGGGAGCCCACATCAGCTCCGACCCCCTCCCATGGGCTCCTCCAGCTGTGTCGTCCATGGGGGGAGGGGGAAAGAGGGAGGAAGCTGGGCTCCACGCGCCACTCCACTGCAGCACCCAGCACCTCCTGCAAGTGGCAGTTGAGGCTCAGGTACTTTTGTGGCGGGGCAGGGGGTGCAGACCCAGGTCCCTGGCCCTGTAGCCCTGGCAGCTGGGGACCCCCTCTAGCAGGGCCGGGGGGGCTGAGGCTTGGGAGTGAGGGGCCTGGACCTGCATCTTGGTGAGCAAAGGGGAACTCTGATTTTGCACAATAAAAAACCCCCAAAAAACAAATGCCAATATTTATAGATATTTAGAATTTGTTTTATTATAGTGATTAAGGCACTGGTAGGCTTCCAAACTGCTTTCATTGTAAATATATTAATGAAACATTGTGTTCAACTGATACATACACACACACGTATGTAGCACACACACATATGTATATATGTATGTGCATATGATGTCTAGTTTACACACACACACACACACACACACCAATTGCCTGTCAAAAATGACAGGGGGGGCACGGAGGACAGAGCCTCCCAGGAGCGGAGGGGCAGGGCTCCTCTCCTCCATCCCTGCCACCTGCAGGGATGGTGGCACTGTGTCCAGCAGTGCTGGCCTCACACCCCCCATCTCTTCTGTCCATTCTATCTTCAAGTTCTGCTGGGGGGGGGGACAGGGCCAGCACTGCTGGCATTGCCCACCCCCACTCCATCCACTGTCTCCAGGGAACAGGGGTGTGCGCACACGCGTGCGCGCGCGCGCGCACACACACACACACACACACACACACACACACACACACACACACAGTTCTATAAATCCTTTTCAGCATCTCCCTCAAAAAATGCATAGCATACTACAGAGGTCTCTCTCTCAGTTCTCCCTTGGTGCAACAAGTTGTTTTCTTTATTACTGAGAGAGGAAAATTTTCAATCTACTATATTACTTACACTGTGCTAGAAAAAAGGAATCATCATCATGTTGCCAGAAACATACAACTAAAAGCAGAAGCTCTAGTACTATTACTAACTTATGAGAGAAACTACCAACAAACAATAGGTGGTAAAAGCCCCAGAAGTAGTGTTACCACCTGCTTTTCACAAGCCGCATCTACACGAGTGGCAGGCTACTCAGTTGTTACTGCAGTCATTTAGTACTTGCTTAACCAAGTACTAAATGACAGGACAATAACTGGCATTACTACACAGTACTGTCAATGCACAGGTTTTTTTAGACGCTACTGTTCAGTAGTGTTGCCATCACAATTCGTGCCTGGCAATGCTATAGTGCCATAGTAACAAGCTACAACACAGTAGCTCATTACTACTGCACCATAGCATCTCGTGTACATACACCCACAGGCAACACTAATGAGCAACTGTAAAGCCACCAGTAGACAAAGGACTCTGTATCTGTGCTCACCACAGAAACTGCCTGGCAAGATGGTACAAAATGATGATGGGGTCTCACTGTTGCTACATGAAAAATTAGAATGACGGAGGAAAAGTTGCCTCACAGTAGATGATAACAAAAGCAAACATTTTCTTCAATGTTTTTGTGGTATTATCTCATTTTTCCTACATTTATTTAACAGGATAGCAGGCAGAGGATCCTTGTCCAAAGAATGACTTTGTTTTTCGTACTCCTCCCATTACCAGTAAAGACAATAAATGACACTAAGTTAGAAAAGGTGAAAACATTGAAAGCCCAATGCCAATCAATCCTCTTTCTTGCTTTCATTTTCCTTGAGCATCAAAGGCTTAGAAAACAGTATTTTATTTTTATGTCATTTAGATCTGCATATAAAGAACATAACAAGAAATGTTACCCTATTAGACTAAACTAATTCTATACTTATTTAGCTTTAACTCATGAAATAGAACTGGAAGTAACATTCTGTGTTTCTCAGCAACTAAATCACACAAACAGTTCTATATTATATCCATTCCTTTCTTATTCAAGTAAGCTGTTTTAGAAGGCCATCATTAATGTGGGGCTGATAACCTAAGCCTGCTGAATGACAAATTGCTGTAAAAGGAGAAAGCTCCTCAGATCTACTGTGTTCCCTGTATATTCTTTGATCACTACCTTTGATTAAATAAATTAAAAAAAAAAAATCTTCACAGAGTGAATTACAACCACATCCTAGGTAAGTTTCATTTTGTAGTCTAATAATGCTTTAAGTGTTTTTAAACAGCGTCAAATCCTTGTCACAAGAACACCTCAGACCATACTTGATCGCCAAGGACTAATGACACAAACTGTTTCCATTATTGGAAAAAATAATGTAAAATATTACAAGGATCAAGGAAAAAGAATGACAATTTTGTTGCATATTAGTATAAGTTTATATGCAGTTCAGTGAATGTGTCAAATTTACAGGAAAATAAGGTGATAAAGAATTTAGTTGCTACTCAAAAGTTCCTGGCACTTTTACTTGCCCAAAGTTATCCTATATTGATCTTTAAAGACCGTAAAGTTAAGGGATATTTTAATAAAGCATATTCATATATTGCAAAGTGCTTTATAATGTGCTTTCTTCTTAGAGTTTAGCAGATGGACATGCAAACACACTAGCCATTATGTGCTTAGTAATGGCTCATAGTCAGCCTAGCATATTAGAACTTACTTCAATAAGACAGGAAATGCTGCCCAGAACACTAAACTTACTCTTTAGATTTTCCAGAAACTTCAGCAGAACAAACACCAAACATCTCAATATAATTACCATGAACACCTCAAAAGCCTTGCCTACATTACTGATGTACTGATTGCAATTGCTGACAATTTCAGAAATCTGAGCGCTGTACTGAAAAGTTAAAAAAATATATATCAATATCTAATCCAGCAGGTTTACATATTACACCCATATTTTGTATATAGACACAAACCTGAAGTAAGTTTCGGATATACCCAAAGCCCTAGAACAGTGGTTCCCAAACTCAGGTCACAACCCAAATGAAGGTCGCGGGGGCAACGCCAGCAGCACTGCGCACAAAGGACGAGCCGTGCCGTGTGCCAGGACCTGCCCTGCCCCGGGGCCACCGCCACCACACTGCCCCAGCAGCAGGTTGCGGCAAAAAAAGGTTGGAAACCACTACCCTAGAACCACAGAGGAAGTTGTGGTCTATATCTTTCAACATTCATGGAGATTGTGCATAAAATTAAAGCTATTACACTCCTAATCCACATTTAAACCGATTCAGCAAAATGCAATAGGTACTGCAAAGTGCAGTCAAGCACCCTGAGGTACTGCTACCAACAGTTACACTATCATGGATAGTCATGTCATGGATGAAACCAAGTAAAAAAATTATCTCAAAACAAAAAGTGATAAATAGTAAAACTATATGTAGAGAAGGGCCTTACTTCCTCTTTCCTTATCAATCCTCCCTTCAATTTTTTTACCTGTTAATTATAACCTTTTTCAATCTATAAGAAAATACATAATTATACTAAATAGCTTATTTAATTGATGAATATACACATGTCTACATATAGCTAGTAAAAGTGAAGTCATTCCCAAACAATGGGAAATTTAAACAAATAGACTTTATGAATACACATTTTTAAACACTGAAGCATATGCAATGAAGATATTTTAAAAGTACAAACATAGCCTAGCAAGTTGATTGTTAGTAATACAAAAAGCAATGCAAGGATTTTCTTGGTTTTCATTAACTGACATAATGAATTAATTTGATTTTTGTCATCTCACTTACCCACGCTTGGAGCTATACAACTCCTTCTCTTTCCCTCTGCCCCTCTCCTTCTCTCTCATTTTTTCTTTATCTCTGCCTTTGCGACGTTCTCTTTCACGAGACCTGCTATGAGTTCTTCTATGACTAGATCTTTCACTACTTCGACTGTAGGAACGTTGATGAGGTCTTGATCGTGACCTATGGAAAACATTTACACAGCATTTAAACTCAGCGACTGTGGGGAGGTTTTCTACTTACACTGCATGCCAGAATATTCAGAAACAGTACAAATGATCTGTCCCTAAACTCTTTAAATGTAAAGAAATGACAAAGCACCTGAAAAAGTAATCCAGTATCAGTACAGCTATTGGAAAATTAGAGGAATTCTATTAAAAGTATAGTTTTTTGGGAATATTCAAGTGGGAAGTAACAAAATCAGCTTTCCAGTATATATCTGGTTTAAAGCATCATAACCAAAGTGACAGTCATGATTTCATTTAACATATTTTTAAATGTTTTAATCATTTGAGGTATAAGTGGGTATATAGCTATGATATAGATCAGAGGTTCTCAAACTTTTTTTCATGGACCACTTGAAAATTGCTGAGGGTTTCGGTGGACCACTTAAACTTTTTTTTGTTCTACAAAATCAAAGCACACAACTCATATTTTAATATCAGTAGTCTTACCTTTCTAATGCAATGGCTGTGCCTGTTTTTTTGAGCAAGGTTCTAGGAAGTCGGGTGTAAATGTTTGTCAGCTTTAGCCTTAGGTCACCTTTCTGCGGACCAGCTGAATGGAGCTCATGGACCAGTGGTGGTCCATGGATCACAGTTTGAGAACCTCTGGTGTAGATCATTTAGGAAAATAATTCCTAAATGTCATTGTTCTCCCAGGAGAAAATCTTAAATGTACAGATGTTCAGGCTTTTCCTCCTAAAGTAAAAATGGCTGCTCCAAGAGAAAAATAACCTGGGAACACCCAGAGTTAAGAAACTCTTGAAAGTTTCTTTTGGGAGAACAAATGTCTGCACATGCTATGGCTTTTCTCACAAGAGAACGTGGTCCTCCAACATCCCACACCCCACTTGATCATATCGCTCCTTGGACTGCTCCAGCAAGGAGCAGAACATGCCTCTTTCACAATCCCCATACTGTGCTGCAGGGAAACAAGCTGACCATGGGAAGTCTGCTAAAGCTGCCCTAAACATTGCTGCCATCTGTTGCCAGGTAGACTAAGGAAGTCTGCAGAGCATGCCAAGATGTGTCCACAGGGCACCCCCAGGCTGCATAGTGTCAGCACTTCAGGGACATGGGATCCAAATGTCTGTAAATGCAGCTCTGGATAAGTTTCTTTATCCGGGTAACAAACCTGAAAGAATTAAGATTATTTCAATGTGTGCACACAACCAGCAATTCCCAACCAGGATGCCACAGCACCCTGGGGTGCCTTGAGATGCTTTCAACTGTGCCATAGTGAGGGAAGAGAGGTGGGGAGGGGAGGTTTTCCTGTACCAGTGCTGAAGTCAGCTAGCTGTGACCGTACTGTGGCTTCTTCTTCCCACCCCTGCTCCCTGGCTGCATGTGGGCTCAGCTTCCAAGTGGTGGGAGGTTGCAACAAGCCTGGGGAGCTACACACTATCCATATTGCCACTGTTTCTTTCTACTCCACTCCTCCGTACCTCCCAGCCATAGCTCCCTATGGGCTGAAAGCTACATCTGCACTGCAGTCACAGGGAGGGAGAAGCGGGAAGGACAGGCACCAAAGCAAAGGGCAGCTAGAAGGCCCCAAAATAGCTCCTATGCCTGGACCAAGGCCAGGCAGAAAGGAGCTATATCAGGGGCAAGGGGAGAGAAATCGTAGCAGCACAGGAGCAGCTACAAGGTGAGGGTGAAGAGGAATGAGTGGAGAAAAGCAATGGCAGTATGGACATAACCTGCAGCTCCCCAGACCTGATGCAGCCCCCACCCCTCACCCCCACTGGCTGGAAGCTGAGACCACACAGCCAAGGAGTGGGGTAGGAGCTGGGATAAGTTATGGCAACACAGGTACAGGCAAACCCTTGAGTTCCAAGGGTCAGATCTGGGCCTTGAGACATGCTGCCAACCCCTGGAATATACTGGGGTGGGTGGGCATGAAATAATACATTACAAAACTTCACTATCATTCAATATAAATAAAATAAATAAATTGCTTTAAAATAAAACATCCAGCAAATGCAATATTTAAATAGAACATGCAGAAAAGTAATGCCTTCTCAATACAGCATAGGGCTGCTTCTCACCAGGCCCAGACTACTGCTTTCATGAGAGTGAAAAAAAGTTTTCCTTATGGTTCTTCCAAAACCTGACTAGCCATTTTGGGAGAAGAGAATAGTTGTTGCCATCACACTAGAATGAGGAGGAAGCCAACAGCAAACTGTATTAGAGGACCCCTTTAGATGTTCAGGTAAACATGTGATAGGATCTGATGTGAGATCCGCACAATCAAGCCTCCTGTCAGGCTACACATGCAAGGCAGGAGGCATGATTGTGGTATCCAACATCAGATCTAAATCATGCCTTATTGCTAGTTCAGGGATCGAGATCCAAAGCTCTCCCCAAGATCTCCACACTGCCCCTGCTGTGAGCCCCACAGGCATGTGCCTGCATTTATGGAATGAAAAGGGAACGTCCATCCACCTCCAAATCAGTTCAAGCTTTGCAAGTTATACTAACCTGCAAAGACTGAATCAGTTCAGGCTTAGGCTTTTTTAATGTCTGTCCCTAGCTACAGAAAAAAATTTAAAGAGGAAACTGCAAAGTTTTAAAGTTAGTCATATTCAGGGATCAGGGTTTTCCATTTCCCATGGAAAAAGGGAAAAAACACAGATTTTTCACTTTTGCAAAGAGCTCTCTACAAGCTGGCAGAGTTCCAGCCTGCAAGGGGCTGCAGGGAATGGGAGGAGGGCAGTCAGGCAGGGGGTACCATATGTATGTGCATGCTCATGCATTCACATGGCTAGGGGTAGCCTGGAGACCAGCTTTCACAGGTAAGTGTGGAGATGGGATGAGGGGGGATTGAGGCCCCCACTGGGAGAGAGAGAAGGAGGTGGGAACTGGGACTGGTGCCCCGGCTGGGTGGTGCGTCAGGCTTGGTACCCAGGTAATGCATGGCCACAGGGCCTTGGCGGAGAGCAGGATAGAGCTGTGGCCAGCTTGTCTGGGGATGGGGCGGGGGGGTGAGGCTGGCTCCCCACTGCCGTGTGTACTGCCAGGGTGAGCAGGGGGTGATTTGTGTGCAGGGTAGGGGCAGGCTGCCCACTGCAGGTTTGGGCTCACTATCCTGATGCCCTCCCCCTGGGGCCTCCACAGCCCAGTGAGTGGGACCTGGCACAGCAGGGCCCAGAGGAGCTGGACAGGGGAGCCCCTTGCCTCTGCAAGCCCTGCGCTGCCCTGGTGAGGTGCCCCCTGCACACCCAGCAGCAGCAGGGATGGCAGTGTGGAACTGTGCTCCTCACTGCAGCCAGGCAGGCAAGGTGTACCTTGCCAGGGTATCATAGAGCTCCCAGTGACAACACTGAGCTTCCCTGCCCAGCCCTGCTACATTGGGTCCCACCTGCTGGACCATGGAGGCCCAAGGAGAGGGAAGCAGGGCAGGGATCCCAAACCCGCAGTGGGCAGACCACAACCCCCCACCCCCCACCAGCTCAACTCTAGCTGTGCCACCCGTAGGGGAGGGGGAAGGAAACCACCACAGCAGCTGCCAGGTTTTGGGTGCTGCTGCAGGGGCAGGGGACTGCACACACGGGTCCTTAGCCCCATAGCCCTGGCAACTTAAAGCCTCCTCTAGCAGGGCTAGGGGGTGGGGACTGTGGCCCCTCACACCCCACAGTGAGGCTGGACTGAGAGGCTGTGGGCGGGAAGTGAGGAGCCTGGATATGCATCCTGGTAAGCTAACAAGGCAGGAAGAGCTCCAATTTTCCATGATAAAAAACCCAAAATCAAATACCAAAATTTGTAGGTATTTAGAATATATTTTATTATAGTGACTGAGGCTTTGAACTTTGCTTTGAAGATTGCTTTGAACTTGCAAATATATCAATAAAGCATTGCATTTAATTGATCTCTCTATGGATATAGTGGCATTTCGTTTTAATTGCAGATTTTAGGGGGTTTAAATCAGAATTTGCATTTTTATCAGAGAATTTGTAATTTTTAAAACAGAGAAAACCAGGATCCCTGGTTATCTTAAGTTCCCTTATTCAGCAAAGACTACTATTTTGTCCTGTATATCAGCACTGTCAGCAGCAGCAACAACTAAACGGGTTTTTTTTTGAGACATCTTAGAAATACAAATCAAAGAGTATGTTATTATCTCAAAAAAAAAAAAAAAAGTGTTGGTTTTGTTACTTACAGCAAAACACTAACTTTGTATAATACAAGAATGTTTAATGTAAAAGAATCATGGATTAAGGCTAGTCAAGCTGACTCTGGGCTAGGATTTCATGAAGTGAACGGAGCCGAGCTTGTATTTGGAAGATTCCAGTAAAGAAGAAATGGTTTGAAGGGTGGGGCTGAAAACAAACTTTTACATAAGACATGAAAGTGAGAATCCTTTACCACTTCTGGTCATAAAATGCAATGTTTAAAAAACAAAAAGGATTAACTCTAGTGTCTTGGGAAAAGTACAAACTCAATAAAGTGCACTTGTACCAAGGCAAGAAGAAAAAAACAAACTGGTAAAGTTCCCAAATTCCACTGAAGAGGTGAATAAAGTGCAGCCAGTCTGTATGAAGTTGAAAGTTATTCTCATCCTGGGGACTGTTTTTATTGATAAGTATTCCCACAGCATAAACTACAGCCTAAGCTTTCCCTCTATCCCTGCAGGACCACAGTTTCCCAGACCATAGCCAATTTCCTTCATCCTTAAGGGAGGCTCCAATCTTTGGTTAAAGCTAATTAAATCCACCTGTTAGTATAACTCATCAGCTTTTCCACAACACAGTATGCATGGTTCAACCACAACCATTCAAAAGTGAAACTATGAATCCCAATGTAGTCCTGTAGCATATCAATCTATTACACCCCTCTTTAATTAAATTCTGAAAGGGCATAACCTTTACATTTTATCTAAATCTGTTGGACAACAGTATGTGACCGTGTAAAAGATCATCACCAGACATACCTAGGGACAGAAATAAGGCTGCTTGGTCTGAAACTGCATTACATTTCCTAAAAGGCAAGTGTTTGACTTCGTACGCAAAATACATTTTTTTCCTATATGTTCCTAGATACAGATTTATTTTTAGAGCAAAAAAGGAAAAAAAGTACTACATTCAGCTACCAGGCAATGCCAGTGCAACATGCCTAATAAATAATGTTCTCCTAGGCTAGGGACAGACATTCAAAAAGCCTGAACCTGAACTGACTCAATCTTTGCAGGTTAGTTTAACCTGGCTAGGCTGAACCAGTTTGCAAGTGTACAGACATTTCCACTGGACTGAGAAAATGCAGGCACATGCTTACAGTGGCTCAGGCTACAAGCCAGGGGGCACTACAGCAGCCCTCCCTTCCAATGTGCTGAGCTGAGGGTTGGCCTGGCCAGGCCCCAGCAGGATGCTCCAATTAGGGTGGGGTTCCCCTCACCTCACTCCTTCTGACCAGCGAGGGAGCCAGCAGGGAGTCGATAACACAGCATTTAGCACCCCATCAGAAGATTCAGACAAAGATTCAGAGATTTGGAAGGCAGTCTTTCACAGGAACAGAAACTGAGAAGAGGGAGAGGGAGAGGGAGAGGGAGAGGGAGCAGGGGGAGAAAGACTAACATCTGTAGCTGGTCAGTGACTGATTTTTCCCTGAGTACCCTTCCAAGCACAGTGCTCAGGGAGAGGGATGCAGAAACAGCATATAAGCCTCTATCTGCAGCCTTTCTGTCCCTTTTGTGCGTGGTTTCTGCCTGAACAAGAGGGGCAGGTGGCTGGCCCAGAAACAGGTAGGCAGGTGGAGATCTAACCAACACCAGGAAGGCCCCCTGTTGCAGGCTACCATCCCTGCTGTTTTCATCTCTCTGTGCCTTAACACACACACACAAAGTCACATGTCACGAGTTTTGTTCTGAACAATTTGAGGTAGTTTCCCAGAAACCCATGCACCTATAGCCTTGAAACTTGGTAGGCTTCATGCCCTCAGAGGGGCTACCATCCCTGCTGTTTTCATCCAAATCTACCAAAAAATGACAAAGTTGGCCAAATTGATTCCAAATCTGAATCAAATACTTCTCTATTCACACAGGCCTAAAGCTTACACAGTGTACCTTCATTTCAGAAACCATTGTTTTCATTTTTTCATTAAATTTGTCTTGTTTCACCCTTCACTTAAAAGCCTAACATTTTTTAAAATTTGGTCATTGAATCAAACACGACTCCTGGCAATAAGAATCTACCCATCTTATTCCTATCACAAAACTGACAAAACTAGTTAATATGGTCTTGAGAATAGAATGCCAATATAAACTTATAAGCTTATGAAGAACTGAAAATTAAAAGCACACTAAATGCATTACATTCATCATAAGACAAGCTGCACTGGCAATTTATGGGTTTTGAATAAAATGTTATCTGAAAGCTAATAAGACTTGTTTGAATTTTACTAAATTTTGCTATCCTTATGAACTACATTGCTTACTGACCATTTTTTCAGCTTTTTTTTTTTATAACTCCAAAACCTAGCCCAATATAAAGATGGCCTATTTCATGAAGTTAGTTATACTTGTTATATGATAAATTGATTTTAGCAAAGTATACAGAGCAAGAGTAAAAGGAAGATCCATTAATGAACATTACTGCAGGTGAAGTTTTCCAATATAATTTAAATACTTCTATTTTAATTTTATGAAGAGTAAAAATATTTTTCATTTGACTAGTAAACTAATTTTAATATTATTTTATACTATAGCAAAGTTAAAAAGGTAGCAATTATTTTAATATTGCAACTCAAATCTTAAAATATTCAAAATATAAAAATAATAATATGAGAAAAACTCACGATGGAGCATAGACTGCCTACCCCTCCTTCAAAAGCACCAAACACATGCATGCACACATACACCACCCACCCACCATGCCAAAGGTTAAGTCATTTAGTCAAGTTCAAAGATCTTCAAAGAGTTCTTAGATCCAGATAAGCCCATATGTTACCAAAATTCTGTGAAAAAGCTATTACTTTCCAATCTGCTTTTCATGTCTAAGTTACAGAACACACAGATGCTTGGCATCACTCAGTATCCCTAAATTCTCACACCAGATAATCAAGGTTCACCAATAACTTTCCTATATAAAACCTAAGAAATGTCTTTATTCCATCAACACTTAGTCCACTTGTAAAAACTGAAAGTATCCATAAAAGCCCATTCAGTTACTGCACAATAAGTGTTAATTTGCTAATTTCTTCACAGGTAATCAATTAAAATGTAAAATATTGGATAAAATTAGTTGCACTAAATTTAACAGCTGCTCCATAAGCATAATTAGTTTCACAAGGGCCATATGTATTCTGAACAGAAACAGAGTTGAAACAAATAAGCAGATTTTAAAACAAGTTTGAGGAAATCTGCATTTAATTAGCAGGTGGGCACTACAACTGCATAATGTTTTTATACATTTATATTTATGAAGTGACAGAAGATCTAAAGGCTTTTTAAAATGGCGTTTATTGTTTGAATGGGAACTGTTTTGCTGCATGCTAAAGTGATTTAAATCCTTATAGCTCTGCTTTGAAAAAATCATAAACGGTGAAAGAAAACATGTGGAAAACTGTAAAACTAGAAAGAATTTGCGACAAAAAACAGATACACATACCATAACCAAAAGGAAACTACACTTAATTAAATGTACACTACATCTGGAATATCAGGCTAATAAAACGTGAAACTATTAATTTTCATTGTTCTAAAGGAAATGAGGTCAGTGATGTTTAGTATTTCCCCAATTATACTGCATTAAGACACTGGGCCATATCTATCTCCTTGGTACAATCTAATCTTCCCAAAACATTACAATTTGAAAACTGTCACTAAGATGTACTTTAAGAAATTGAATGATTTTAAAAGAAAAGGAAGAAAGAGAGAAAAAGAAAAGGCTCAGACAATAAAATGAGCAATGTTTTAGTGAAGGTAAGCGTTAGGTACAAATTACTTTTCTTGCAAACAACAGCTATTACCCAACTGAAACTTTTTAAGATGGCAAATTATGTATGCCACTTTTCAAAATAATGTCTTGGTTGATAACAATCCCAATTAGCTTCTTACAAGCTCAAAAACAACAACAATCACATTAGTCTAATATTTATGTAGACGTGAACAGTCACTATAGGAAAAAAACAATGCGATTAAAAACAGACACAGTATAGCAAAGTTACATTACCAATAATATTCATCTTGGGAATAAACCCTGATTATAACTGTATTGAGAGTGTTTCACATTGCTTTTACAGTATATCAATAGAAGTATTTTTTTCACTGAATTATTACAAGTGAGTAAACACTTTACAGCAGGGGTTCTTAACCTGGGGTCCATGGACCCCAAAGGGGTCTGTGGATAGATTTCAGGGGGGTCCGTGAACTTGGATGGGAAAAAAAATTACATCTTTATTTTCACTAACCTCTAACTGAAATTTAGCATTTCCTTCAATTATGAATGTAGGCAACAAACCACAGTAGTATTAGCAGTACCTGTGACTTTGTCACCAATAGAAATCACAGGTATTTTCATATCACATTACAGTTGTTGCAGATATCTCGAAATATCGTTTACGCTCATCACTACTTCAAAATTACGGTAGTTATTAGACCCGCCGCTAGATCGCACATGATTGCAGTCTTCCTGTCTACAGACGCTCATTATTCTGAGAAGGGGACCATAGGCTTCACCAGACTGCCAAAGGGGTCCATGGCACAAAAAAGGTTAAGAACCCCTGCTTTACAGGATGAGTTCTTTTGGAATGTATCAGTTCGGAGTACTTAAAACCACAATTGATCACAGTGCAGACGTTTGTGTTAGTATCTTATGATTTTTTAATGCAAACACGTTAATTGCTTTACAACAGTGAATGACAAGGTTATAATCTAAAAATGCATGAGAGTGAGAAGTGGAAAGCAAGTTTTGTATTTTTCAGTAAAATGAAATAAAAATTAGATTATGCAGAATTAGAATCTGAGACAGAGGGCACATTTCAAGAATTTAAATGGAGAGCTGGAATATGGCTGTACAGGGGTAAAGGAAGTTGTTTCAAGCCCAAGGCTTAGGCACAGTAGAAGGAAGAAGGAGCAAACAAAGAGGGGATAATAGGAATTATAAAGTTGGCATCCTTGGTGGAACAGAGCGAGATGAAATAACAAATAAGAGCAAAAATATAAATCACCAAGTGTTGCGTAGACTGGGAAAATAAAGGATACAAATTCTGATTCAGCAAATAATTAGCCTCATCCTTACCAATCCAATATTGAGCAATCTTTTGATTATAAATGGTATAACTGCACAATTAAAAGTTTCCAGGGAAAGATTTCAATACTTAGAGGGAGACTATTATAGAGGTGAAACATGATTTTGAAAATTGTGAAAAATTCTTAGTGAACAGGACCAGCCTACAGCAGGATAGTAGGGCATGTAGAAAAATACTACATTCACTTATATATTTATTTAGTTGTAATCCTTTTGCAAAAATTCTAGTTATCCAGACTCAAATCTTACAGTCTACCTGCTCTTCCTTTTGAAGGAGTTCAAACCACACCCATTTTTGCTACAATGCCTTCAGTATCTATAAAAGATCTCTTAAAGAAACTGAGATTAGGCTTCACTTCCAACAATACACTAATGATACATCTCCTGGTGAGCATGTGCAGACAATGTGATCTTAAGAGGTGTCAAAAGACCTGCAAAAAATCAACATCTGGATGAAAAGCTTTGGGCTCAAGTTAAACCAAGAATTACATAAAGCTGATCTGGCCTTAGGTTTTGGCAGTTGCTCTTTACCCAGGTGCTGATCTCTTGCAGGGTCAGGACTGCATTCCCTAAATCTAGAATGGCTGGGCACAATCCTAACCAAATTCAGACCACCTGCCTGCCAAAGATTTTCACAAAATAGCTGATAATAGGAAACAGAAGGAGTGAAAAAGGCCAGAAAGCAACATTTTTGGATTCAGAAAAATTAAGTTACAAGTAGCCATAGGTAAATTAAATAAAGTAAATGTAATTACAGAAATTTGTACTCAAAGACTATGGTGATAGAAACTCCAGAAACAGGAAAGGCCCCATGGACAAAAAAAAATATATATATATATATAAAAAAATGGGTGTGGATGACAGGAGGCATCTCAAGCCCGACTAAAACAGATCACTTAATTATATTTTGTATTTTATATATATAAATAAAATACAAAATATAATTATATATAAAATACAAAATATAATTAAGTGATCTATTTTAGTCGGGCTTGAGATGCCTCCTGTCATCCACATTCAAAAATACATTCCTTAGTGGATGAGCAGCAAGCCAGCTGCCGAAAAGGTAATGATCAGCAGTCTGCCTCAGTTCCCATTACAGAATGCAGACATACCTACATGAAAAAGTGTTATGCTTAAATAAAAAAGGTGGGAAAGCCCTATTTGTGTTAAGCTCCATAATATTCACAACTCCCTACTTTTATCAATCAAGCCACACAAAACCAAAAGCTTCTCCCAAGTACTGGGGTTTAATTTGTTGCTGTTTGATCAGTTTTTATTTATTTTAATGATAACTAACAAGAGCAAACTAAAGCTGGCTGTACAAATAGATGTCAAACGCAACTTTGCTTTCCTTGTCAGGATGGACAGCAATGAGAGGACTAGGGATTTGCTCCATTTGCAAAGCATGACCTCCCATGTGGAAGGGGTAGTTCAGCTGACATTGCAGTACTCTTCTCTATTCTACACAGGCTCGATACATGTAGGACTATGGGGAAAGGAAAATGGTAGTGTCGGTTAGTGCACTTAATTCTAATCTCCATGGCTAGGGACAGAAGTTACACATAAACCAGTTTAAATGATCAGAAGCTGGTTTAAACCTGTAACAGTACATAAGTTCAGTGCACATAAACTAGTTTCAAAAAGACTGAAACTGGTTTAAGATAAACCTGGTTGAATGTAGTATCAGACTTAACTGATTTAGGTCAAACTGGCTTATGAAACTTTGGTTCCAGACCTCTTCCTGGTTCAAGCAGAAAGCAGTCCCCCAGCATGCCATCATGCTCTGCAACCCTGGACTGGGCTGTGTTGAGTGCTCCAGAGAGCAGGGTTGGCCCTGCCCGTGCCCCTCTGATCCCTCTGACACAGTGAAGGCTGACTCACTAGCCCCTCCAGGCAAACCCCAGCTGTGGTCTGGGGTCAGGAAGGGGGTTTAAACTCACCTTCACCCCTCTCCTCCCTCCCCGAGTACAGAGCTGCCCCTGCCCTGCTGGCTTACTTACTGCTGACTGTGACTGCGGACTAAAAATCCCAGAGGCACCTGGAAGCAGGAAGAGGAAGAAATGAGCAACCCTGCAGAGTCTTGCTGCTGTGATTGTGGACTGCAAATCCCAGATACCTCAGGGGCAGCAGAAAGAGGCAGCAAACACAGAGCCCATGCTGACTACATGCCAGAGAGCTGTGTTCTAGCATCCCCCGGCTTGTGGCTTGAGCTACTGCAGGCATATGGCTACATTTCCTGAATCAAAAGTGATTTGCTTATTGGTTCAAACTTCGCATCTTAGACTAACCTGCAAAGACTGAATTAATTCATCCTCAGGCTTTTTGTCTGTCTGTACTTAGCCCAGACCAACACAGTTTGCAAGGAATGGCTGGAACTATATTATTTTACTTATGAGCCCTTTACACAGAAGGCTGGGATTGGAGCACATGAGTTCAGAGAACAAATAATAAAGTTTGGGAAAGGAGAATAGTTGTGTGAACAACTCCTGCCTCCCTCTGATCTCCTAGAATCTATACAGATTTCAGTGGAGCTACAAGTTTCCTAGACAGACTACGTACCCTATTTAAAAAGAAAGAATTAGTTAGCCACACTGAAGTCCAGCTGAAGGTGGGTCAGAGTAGCACCATAAGGCAAGTATGTGGTATGCAGCACTGCAGACCCATCTACAGTGCTATACACTGCACATACCCATGCTTTCTACACTGCTAATTTGCAGCGCAGGGGGAGCGAAGGCTGATCCTGGTGTCAAAAAAACCCACACCTTACAAAAGTGAGGCAGCGGACGCGGCAGCAGTGTAAAGCACCAGAAACTGAAGCCTCACTGGCCAGAGCCATAATCCAGCTGCCGGCCTGCCTCCCTGCTGCTCAGTAACCATGGCTGCAGCCCCCAAAAGTCCTCAAGGGCAGGTGCAGCCAGCCCAGATGCTGCGCCCAGCCTCTCCTACCCTATCCGGAACAACTTGCCATGGGCCAGAGCGTATGTGCAAGGATTTTTCCTGGGGACAATTAGCAGTGGCACATATTATGTCCCCACTGATTGTCCCCAGGGAAACGCATGTTCCTGCTCATAGGAACACACCCACAAAATAATGGGGGCAAAACTTTGACAAGCATGCCACAAATTAGCTCTTCCCTAAGTGCCACTCCAATCCCTTTCCTCTGTTTGAGAGGCAGCTCTGCTTTCTGCTCCCTGCCCAATATGCTGCTTTGTTTTCTGCTCCCTGCCTGATCTGCTGCCCTGCTTTGTTTCCTGCTCTGTTCACCATTGTGCTGCCTGTTCCCTCTCCAATATGCTGCATACCATATAAGGAAGCTGCCTGTGCCACTTGTGAGTATAAGGCATGCCTATCTGAAGAGCTATTAAAAAAAAAATAGTAAATTATAAGATGTTTCCAATGCCAAACAAATTGATTCATAGTGACTTTATAGTGCCCTCCCCCCAGCTTACAGAGAGCTTACTTCTCCTACATGCAACCAGTCAAAAGAAGTCAAGACACTTTTGCCGAATCTTCATTTGGAGGCAAGAGGAAGGGGTATGAACTCCTTAATGCAACCTGCTAACTCGGACAAAGACTACAAACTGCCTTCTGTTCACTAACATTTTACTCAGTTACCAAACTCAAATCAAGAGCACATCTTTTTTCTCTGGTTAAGAGACAACATCTTTTAAACATACCATTTACAGGAAACACCTCACTATTCGTGAACTCTGGATTTGCGGATTCAAATATTTGCGGGGGAGGGCAGAGCCAAGAGGCTGGTGGAGAGCGAACACCGGGGACTTGGAGACAGGTGGCGGTGGCAGCATCTGCTCTCCTGGTGGCAGCCACAGCAGCACTCAGGGAGAAGAGATTGGTCCCCAGGCACTGCGAGGGAACCCCGGGGACAGGGAAGGTGGTGGTGACAGCATCTTCTCCACTGTTGCTGCTGGAGGCAGTCATGGCAGCACTTGGAGCAGTCACGGCAGTGCTCAGGGGGGAAAGGGGTCGGTCCCCAGGCACTGAGGAGCCCCATGAACAACGGGGGGGGGGAGCAGGGGACGGCTGTGGGGTCTGACAAGGAGCCCTGTCAGTATTCGCAGATTTTCCCATTCACGGGCATCTCCAGAACATATCCCCCACAAATGTACCTTTCTTTTTTTAAGGGGTCATTTCAAAAACATCCCTCATACACAAGTGATGATACAGTCTTACAGAGATTTATCTATCTCTCAAGGCTGAAGCAGTGACAAGAGCTGCTTCACTACTACAAAATGGCTTGAGCAGTAAGGACTTGTTCCCTTCCAAACCCAGTTCTGGATGAACATCCAGTATTAGGTCTGGCCACCTGCACAGCAGGGAGGCCAGATGGGCTTTATGAAGTTGCTGCTTCTACTGTTTGTCTGCCTATACCAGAGGTAGGCAATTATTTGGACTGGAGGGCCACTTAGGGAGCTTTGGTGAGCTGTTGCAAGGCAGACGGGGAGGGGTCTGCCAGCCCAGCCCAGCCCAGCACGGGGGAGTGGAATTGATCCTGTCCATCCCAGGTCCATCTGCCCCATACCCACTGCTGGGGGTGCTGAACAGAGCAGGTGGGCAGGGTCTCCATAGAGACCAGCCCAGGACACCTGCAGGCAGGGTGGATGGGATGGGGCCCTTGGCAGGCAGGGAGCAGCGTCCGGGAGCAGGAAGGGATGGGCTGGGGCCAGGCCCTAGGGCACAGTCATGATCTGTTCCCTGCATGCCCCTGTCTGCAGAACTGGTGACCACTGCACTGACATGCGGGGAGTGAATTGCAGCTCTGCTCCAGGCCCCAGTCCCAGACTATCACCACCCCAGCCCTGGCCCTGCCCACCCATCCCACTCCCAGATACTGCTCCCTGCCCACCTGTAGCCCCATCCTATCCACCCAGCTGAGTATCCCCTGCCCACTGGAGTCCTGTACCAATCTCCATAGAGACCCCCACCTGCCTGCTCCATCCAGAACCCCAAGCAGTGAGTGCAGGATAGACCCACTGAGATGCCCAGGAAGTAGGGCTGGGTCCAGCGGTGGTGGCAATAATGGCAGCAGCAGCTGGAAGGAGCTGCCACCACGAATGCTACCAAAAAGCAGAGAGTCTGACTACCTCACTGCCCCAGCCCCACTGTGTGCCTGGGGGCAGGGGGACCAGCTGCACACACCATGGCCCAGACTGCTCTCTGTGCCTGGTTTGGGCAGGGCTGAGACACCTGCTGCAGGCCAGATAAAGCCACTTGGTGGGTCACTTGGCTAGATCCAGCCTGTGGGTTGTATTTTGCCCACCCCTGACTTATACCCACAGAAAAACCATCTTGACCTATTGATATTCTTCAGCAATGCAAATGGATAAAAGCTTTTTTTTAAGACAAAATCCTAATTTTTTTATGGAATAGAAGATCATGCCATGCTTTCTATTAGTGAGTAGATTTATCAGTCTACACACACAATTCACAGCTGGAATGTATTATTATAAGCAAATGCACAGCTTGCTTTTAGAATTATCAATAAACAAACTAATATGTTCATGCTATCACAGCATGCATGCATTAGTAATAAAGCATCTGTTTTTACAAAAAAAATAATCTGTATGTTGCATAAAAAAAGGAAAACATAGATGGCAGGATTCATGAAGTTAAGATTTTCCAGATGGGACTATTGTCAGAGTCTTTTTTTTTTTTTTTTTTTTGCTGTAGTATTAACAGCAATTCCAATTGTTATTGTGTTAAAAAGTAAAAAAAAAGTTAGCCCAGGGAATACCAGCTACAATTTTACAATCTATTTGATAAGTTTGCCATAATTTACTTTTCTATTTTTTTCAAATTGTTTAAATGTATTTTACATTTAGTAGTCTTATTAACAATATTAAAAGGATTATATATAAATTACAATATGCTAACAGATAACATTCATTATAAAATCAGAGATAAAAATAATCTTTTGAGATTTTTTATTTTTATTTTCAGCATATGCTGTTGTATACAAACTACTATAATTTGCTGTGGGATGGAAATTATATACTGCTACATCTTTAAACCAACCCTGGAAAACTTGTGCAACATCTTGCCAGTGTGTCTGGTGGGCTGCCATTATGTTCAGAGTCTGCCTGCCTTGGCAGCCCCAGTCAAGTCAAGGATCTAAGGCTCTCTGCCATGGAATAAGGGGTCTAGAAATAGGGCTGCTGAGGCTGCAGACATCTTTGGGAACCTCAATTAGCTCAAAAAAGTTGAAATAAGGAAGCGTACAGAGGTACTCAAAAGTTAATTTATGTCCTTCCCAACAATACAGTTGGTCTATGTCATAGCAGGAACTACCCTGACAAGTGACACAGGGGTGACAAGACCCTGAGACACACCCCTGCTGGTCCCTGAGGGCGGGGTACAGCCACTGTTGAGCACCCCCAGGAGCTGCGACTTACCTGCAGGGCCACTGGTGGAACAGACCGGAGAGCTTCAGATGCCATGACCACCCCATTTTACCAGCTTCTGCCAGATCCAGGTTGACCAGCGTGCAGAGGCTGAAGTTATAAGAACACGCCACACACCAGCTGGAGAAAGAGGAAAGATCTGGGACCATGGCTGCAGAAACATGGAGCCTGAGAGGAACTGGCCCCGGCAGGGGCGAAGTGAGCAGGGAAGAACCTGCTCAGCCAATTAGAGGCTTGGAGGAGCCTCCTGACCACGGAACCTGAACCCTTACTTAGAGGAGTGAGCGATGCAGTGTGGGAAGCCCAGACAGATGTTGCTTTCTTCAACAGAACAATGAGAGCAACAACCGTAAGTTCATTCCACAAGGAGATCCAGGGTTCTATACTTACATTGGGCTCAGCAACCCTAGTTATTTGGAATTAAGGACACACCAGACTAGCCCTACTGGAAGTAGTAATAGAAGCCCAATGAACTGTGATCAAGGGGTGGAAATATTAAACATAGGGCTACCACATCTTTAGGGGGCTAAGAGGAAAAGACACAGGATTTATAAGCAGACTCAGGAGACGGAGGACTAACTGGATGCGCACCGGCTGTACAAAGGGCAGAAGGGACTAGGCACCCTGTGCATAGCACAGGTATAGACAGCTTGGCCAGCTAGATGCATAGACTGCCAAGAAAGGATAGGGATATACTCTCTTTAACTTATTTGGGACAACTAACCAGGCCTAAGCCCAACTAATTAACTGGTTTGCTGACAGTGCCATCCTACCACTAGAGGGCCAGCAGCCTAGCTATATCATAAGACCTGGTTGGCATAAGGACAGGGTGTAAGGGTAGGCAGAGCCCTAGGAACCAAACGTCTGAGATGCTTGTGAGGGTAAGTGTAAACAATCAAGGCTCCTCCCCCCTTTTATTAGAAAAAGCAAGAAGTGGCATGTGAGATAGAGGGCGTGCCTTGCTAACATGAGTAAAAGAAAGCCAAGCTGTCCGGCCCCAAAAACTGGTGCTCAACAGACAGAAGCGCCAGATGACGGCAGCACAGCCGAGTCGGGAATAGCCGTCTACAGTCTAATGAAACATATCGTGTACAAAAATCCTTGCCTTGTAATCAGATGTTTCCATTTTTTAGAACAAAGTGTTGGGATTCCCTGTCTATGGGAATTTCACCATTCCAAGGTATCATTACAGTATGAAATTAGTTCTTTTTAAATGTCAATTTCCTGCAGAACGAAAATTCTGGGTTTTGACAAGCATGGCTTAAAACCATTTAATCAACTAAAAAGACTACAGTTAGCCATTCTGAAGTGTAACATCTTATAATTGTATAAGACATAAAAAGACATAAACAGATTCTATCATTGGAAGGCAGCGTGCTTAAAAAGCTTAACAGGAGTATTTTTGAGGTGTGCAGTGAGTTGAGGACTAAGACTTTATACCAATTTTTCTCTGTTGTGATGCCTACGAAAAAATTTAATTAGCATGTTTTGCAATTGCTAATTTTCCACATGTGAGAATGCTCTCACCAAATGTCAACAGAATCTTTCTTGTATGTTTCAAGTTAAGCAAGTGCTTAAGTCCCCTGCTGAACTGGGTACCAAATCAGGCTTTGGAAATAATACTATGAGTGAAAAGTTCAGTGCTATTGCCAAAATTACTGTTTATACAGCACTTAAGCTGTTACCTTGCTGCATTCAAAATGAAAAAGATAAAAATTAAATTTAAAGTGCTTAGATTTTATGAAATGCAGCACATTTTGAAACCCTTCTTCACTGCTCTAGGTTGGTGAACTATGTGGAAAAAAATAAAAAGTTTGTGTTCCTAAATGAGTCATTGTAAAATTCTGCTATAATGAATACAGACATGCTTTTATTACAGAAGTGGAAGTTTGTTTTCCTGCAAATCACAGTATGATTCTGGAAACTCAAATATTCTGAAAGACATTGGAATCATTTGAGTATATTACTCTGTGATGTCAAAATTTGTTGGGAAAAGCACCTAAAAAGATGTTGTATTTAATCTTTTTTCATTAAGTATCCTATATATCAATAAAATATACTTAAATTCAAGTACAAAAAAAGCTAGTCATGTAATATCTTTGTCCTTTGATCTTTTTTTTCCCAAAGTACAGATGTACAAATTGCATGATAAAACTGAAACTAATATTTTCCTTGATGAATACTGAACGAGTCATTTGCTGCAGCCTGAAGAACAGATAGCTGACAAGCTTATCCATTGTAAAAGCTAGCTAAGTGGATGGTATCACCTATAACTTTGTTATGTTTTTCCCAAACACCAACTCTAATGCGTAATTAAAACATTTCCACACAAAAAAAAATTGAAAATTTAGTATTCCAGGGGGAAAACATTTTCATGACTGAATCTATAAGTGCTATATAAAAAGTGTTTAAATTAAATAGTGCAAAGGGGAAAAAAAAAATCAAATACTCAACATAATCTAAACACCTTTTTAAAGTGAGAGATTAATCATTACAATTACACACACCACAATTATTGCAGATCAATTGATGGTACTGCAGTTAAAATGTTCTCTCTGTAAGTTGGCAATAGTGACCAACTATATGGGTAGTATAACAGTAATATTGTAGCTGTAATAGTTGAAAAATTATGCAAGAGGCAAGGATTTCTAAGGGCAATATCTTTTATTGGACCAACTGCACAGTCGGGATAGAGTTAGACAAACTTTTGAACACAAGACATTGTCAAAAGCTTGTCTAATTCTATCCGAACTATACAGTTGTTCCAGTAACAGATATCACCCTAAGAAATCCTTGCCTCATCTTTATTGGAGCAGATACCCTTGGTCTGAAGGCAGTCCAAACCATCTGGGGCCTTGACACATACTTTATGACAGCTTTCCTCAGAGTTTGAAAGATCTTGATTTATCGTGCGAACTGATCTCTAGTGCTCTCACCATGAGACTACAACTTCCAGGCTAGAGTTGAGCAACAAGCTCTCTCAGCAACCCCTACAGTTGCCATCACTACTCAGAAATAGCCCTGTTTCAGCCTAGACTTTACATTATGACAGCTGGCTTAGTATTTTTCCTGCTGGCGTATTCTGACTGAAACAGTTACTTACTCAGTTCTATAGGCAAAGCAAGACTAATTTTGTACTATATAACTGATGGCTAATAGGCTTATTGAAGAGCCAAAAGAACTAGAGTTAGGACTAGATGATGCGTTTCAATGTACAATATGGCTTTGCTATAAAAGGACAGCTGGTTGGATAACATATGTGATTTCCCAGGAGGTTATATTTGGTTGATCTTTATAGGAAAAGTAGTAAGTTAAGAATATTGGCTCATTCTAGATAATGATGCCCTTTTGTGATTGTCTTGGGAAGTAGTCAGGATGTTACAGCAAGGGTAGAGCTTACTTATGTAGATGACAGCTGACGAGATGGGCTACTATTAGAGTTAATTGTAAAGATAAGTTTAAATGAATAATGGGGAATAGTAGAGCACACCAAGACATTTGAAAGACTGGGAGTAGCAGCAGGCCAGAGACAGATAGGCAGGAGAAACAGCTGGACAAGAATACTGGCCAGGCCCAGATATGAAGATGTAATACCTTTCTTCCAAGCTTGAATAAAGCAGCCGAAGAAATAATGCACAGCTGTCTCTTTGAAGCAGCGATTCCAGTACTACCAAACAAGAGTATATGGTGAAGAAAGCTACTGCTCTAGTTCCACTGAGAATTAGGAAAAGAAGGAACATCACTAGACTGTTGTTTGATGTGACCCTCAGGCTAGGAACACTGTTCCCTGGCTATGCACATGATGGATGGTAGAGGAGGACAGATTGCTATAGTTAGAAGAGGTAAAAAAAATGAAGCTTTAATAGGAGGTGGTAAGAGGAAAGGCGGTAAAAGTTCTAAACCACTGGGATCAAAGTGTTTCCTAAATTACTTCCTCCAAGCATCTTCCACTTTGAGTTCTTGTTCTCCACAAAAATTGTGTCCATCACCATTTTTCTAAGGTGTTGTTTTATACATGCAAAGCACATATTCTTGGTTCTTCCTCTCTCTCATCCCCCTGACTCTCATGACCTCATTTCCCGCCCCCCCCCCACACCCACACCCCTCGGGCTATATGGCAAAGACATCTTTGTTTGCTCTCTCTGAGCTTTTCTTCTGTGAATCTGTTTTTGCATGGCCTTTCTTTGCCAACTCACAAATCCATCACAGCATTCTCATTTCAGTCAAACTTATGAAAACATTGTATCCAAAGTTGAACAATCTCCTATACGATACCTTTCAAGGGATAGCTGCATGGGCTAAGGCACAGAACAGCTTCAGACCATTATTCTCTAGCCTCCAAACTTTCACTTGTAATTTGTTAAATATACCATGGCACACAGAGGGGATGGAGGGTTAAGTAAGGCAGTTGTGAGAAGGGAAACTGAAGAAAAATAGTGAGTTTTAAACTGCTTCTCACAAAGTATAAAACTATACTAAGTAGTCCTTTCAGCCATTCTGAACTCAGTTTCTAATGTCAAGTGGGGACCTGTTTTACACTCCAACTATAAGACTTATAAAAGAGAGCTAGTTAAAAATTAGTTACTGAGCAACAAACTCCCTGACTAACTAAAAGGAGAGCTAGTTTGGGGGGCGGGGGGGAAGGTTCTCAATTCTATACAAGGCCAGGGAAGATAAGTAATGCTCATTAGAGCATTCACTTTGGCCTGGGCAGTCATGCAACCTTCATAGTTTCACAGTTTGTAGGGTCGGAAGGGATATGAGCAGATCATCAAGTCCGACCTCCTGCCCTGTCAGGAAAAAGTACTGGAGTCAAACGACCCCAGCAAGGTGTTCATTTAGCCTCCTCTTAAAGACCCTCAGGGTAGGATCCAGCACCACTTCTCTTGGAAGTTGGTTCCAGATCCTAGCCACCCTAACAGTGAAGTCGCACCTCCTGATGTCTAATCTGAATCTACCCTCTGCCAGCTTGTGACCGTTATTTCTAGTCACTCCTGGTAGTGCTTGGGGGAACAGGGACTCTCCCAATGCCTGCTGGTCCCCTCTGACTAGTTTGTAACAGGTCACTAGATCCCCCCTCAGCCTTCTCTTGTGGAGGCTGAACAGGCTCAGGTCCCATAGCCTCTCCTCGTAGGGCCTGCCCTGCTGCCCCCTAATCATGCAGGTGGCCCTCCTCTGGACCCTCTCCATTCTGTCCACATCCCTCTTGAAGTGCGGCACTCAGAACTGCATGCAGTACTCCAGCTGTGGCCTGACCAGTGTCGCATAGAGGGGGAGGATCACCTCTTTGGACCTGCTTGAGATGCATCTGTGGATGCATGACAAGGTGCGGTTGGCCTTCCTCACTGCATCCCCACACTGCCGGCCCACGTTCATCGTGGCATCGATGACGACTCCAAGATCCTTTTCTGCCTCTGCACTGACAAGAAGGGAGTTCCCCAGCCGGTAGGTCTGCTGCTGGTTCTTCCTCCCCAGGTGCAGTACCTTGCACTTGTCCATGTTCAAACCCATCCTGTTCTCATCTGCCCACCTCTGTAACCTATCTAGGTCCAATTGCAGCCTATTCCTCTCCCTTCTAGTATGCCCACATCCCCCCACATCTTGGTGTCATCAGCAAATTTGAACAGGGTGCTTTTTACCCTCTCATCCAAGTCACTGATGAAGATGTTGAACAGTGCTGGCCCGAGGACCGAGCCATGGGGGACCCCACTGCCCACATCCCTCCAGGTCAAAAATGACCCATCCACCACCACTCTCTGGGTGTGGCCCTCTAGCCAGTTAGCGACCCATTTGACTGTGTAGATGGTGATACCACAGTCCCCCAGTTTTTCAACAAAGCCATGATGAAAAGGAGGAAGGTCATATGGATCTAAAAGAATGTTGTGTGTTGATTTTTTTCCCCCTTAAGTTTCTTTTTCTGCTTAAAAATGTTGTCTTCTCTTTATGGGTTTTACTGGAAGACGTGAAGACCTCAGATGTACACTCAGGGCCCTCACATATTAAATGAAGGATAACATTTTTGGTATTTAACTTCCTTCAGACCTAGGTCCCCATTAGAATTGGGAGGATGCTAACAAAGTTTAGGACAGCTTAGCTAAAAAATTCTTTCCCTCATAATATTGGTCTTGTGACATCATATCTTTATTGCCTGGTTTTGTTTGAGTGGCTGTTTTTTATTGGCTAAAATTATCTGAATTATATAGCGACACAGCTGGGTGATGAGTGTTCTGGAAAGCAAAAATGTTCAAGCTACATGGTCATGTTTTTCTCTTGTGGTTCCTAACATACAAAGTTTCAACATTCTGTAATGCAACAATAAACACCTTTACTATAACAGGTATGGAAAGGAACTACTTACTATATTATATGCCGTCTTGCATATTTATACATATACTTACAATTTGCAGTAACAGCCAGCAAAGTATGATGTGCGTGATGGTTAATTAAAGAATAAGGGAAAGATATCTGCATTTGCAACTGGACAAGGAAGGAGGAAGCCAACAATTCTCTTATAGGTGGATGAAAGCCTGCCACAAAGTAGTATTAACCACTGGCATTTACTGATTGAGAAACAGGGACACAATTTTATTAAACAGAAGAAAAAACCTTGGATAGACATGGATAATCCTCCTCTTAAAATCAACACCACCCAAAACATGCAAGTGACACTACTAAGATGAGCAGTAAATGCACTTCAAGTTACTGGATCTAGATAAAATCATTTTATCTTCATTACATAGAAAAACCATACTTTTCCAGACTCTTTACCCCATCATGGCAGAGACATTCAGTTCCCCCAGTTATGCCACCATGCTGGAGTTCCCCTGCATTAAATCATCTATGTAAAATATCAAGCCTTCCCTTAAGAGCTATAATATGAAATACAGCTATCAACCAGCAGCTGCACAGAGATCAGCAACTGGTTTCAAATAATTACATAACATCAAACCTACAGATTCCTTTGTGGGCCCAACAGCTACTCATATGGGAACTACTATACAAATACAGGAATACAAGAGAGAGAGGAAACTGCAGCCAAGTCAGGTCTGCCACACAAGCAGTGCAAAAAAATGGTTTTGAACAATGTAAAAGGAAGGAAGAAAGAGGTTTCAGTTAATATGTAGGGCTTTCTATTGCTGCAGCCATAACAGTGCCAGTCAGGAACTCTTTACCTAGACTTTGCCAACCATAAATCCCATCACCATAAGAACCCACGGTAGATAAGATATAGCAGTGTATTAATTTTTTTCTTCATAATAGTCAGATAATTATCAGGGAGACTTTAACCATCTACAAATTCATTTCATAGTTTAACTTCCAGCAAGCTATCAAATCACACCAAAGCTATCAAATCACACCTATAACTGCCTTTTTTAAAAACCAGAATGAGAATTGGGTTTATTCAGTATCAGTACTGATCTCATCAGTTGTGAATCTTCCAGATTCCACTGAAATTACTACTGAAAGCAATAACTTTATGGTCTAAGGCTCCCAAGAAACTTACTGTGTGTGTAACACAGCATCTTGGGGCTTGGATAGTTTAGGAGTAGGACCCAACCTTCATGCCAGGCATGCCACAAATTAAGCCCCAAGCACCACTCCAAACCCTTTCTCCTGCCCAAACTACTGCTCTGCTTTCTGCTCCCTACTTTATCTGGTGCTTTGCTTCCTGCCCCTATCTGCTGCATGCCACAGATTGGCCACCACTAGTTTAAAGTGTGCAGCAAGCCAATATATATATCATTTAGTCCTAACTCTAGTTCTCTTGGCCAGTGATTATATAATACAAAATGAGTGGTAAGACAGTACATATTTGAAGCACTACAAATTGTGTAAAAAAAAAACAAAACTCACAAGTAGAATACAAATAAAGAGACCAAAGCTAATAGTAAAGGTAATCAAAAGTATTTTAGACAAGCGTCCCTAGCAGTGTACAGTCTGCAGCGAAACTGCATATGATGGTGTACGGTAACCACAATCCAAAGTTGTACCAGTAGGCCAAGTAGAGCAAAGCCTAGAACAATGGAAACCAACCCTTCTGGCAAGCAAACCTCAAAACTGCCCTGTACCCTTTCCCTTACCTGATCTGCTGCTCAGTTTTCTGCTCCATGATGATGCTGTTACTTTACTTTCTGTTTCCTGCCCTGTACTCCCTGCCTGCTCTGCTCTCTCCTCCATGCACTATCTGTTGCTGTTTATCCCCTCTCAAACCTACTGTGTGCACCACACAGAGCCTGCCTGTGCCACTTGTGGCACCCAAGGTGCAGCTTGGCCACCCCGGCATAGAAAATGGGTATCATTGACCAGACAGGCTTCACCCAGGAAGCAAGCTGACTCAGAAGTCCTTCCAGCAAGGCTCTAATGCAGTGCTACTCAACTTTGTCATCCAGTGGGCCAGAAGGGCAGTGCCCAGTCCCTCCACAGGCCAGATCCAGCCAGTGAATGCAAACCAGCACCAATGGCAGATGCAGTGGGGTCCCATCAGGCCTCACAGAGGGGTGGGGAGCAGGTTGGCCCCAATCCTACTGCATGGGGGAAGAAATTTTTGCCATCCCCAACCCAGCCCTACAAGACAGGAAGGGGGTGTGACTCAGTCCCAAACTAGCTGCACAGGTAGAGGGGATGTGGCCCCACCCCAACCTGGCTGGGAAGGAGGAAAGGGGGCGTGGCTTGGACCCACTGTGAGAAGGAGGCATGAGCCAACCCAAACCAACTGTGCAGAGGGAGGGGGCATGGCCCAGCCCCAACCTGGCCATGTAGGGGGAGGGCCATGGCCTGGCTCCACCCTGCCCTGTGTGGGGCTTAGGATTTTGGCAACATGGAAGGGTGGCAGTACTGTCACTGCCCCTCTCTGCCACCAAATTTCCAAACCTCTGGGGAGACCTGTGGGCCAGATTATAAGGCTCTGTGCACCTCATTTGGCCCAGAGGCCTGAATTTGAGCACCCCTGTTGTAATGAAAACTGTGGAATTAAAAGTTGTCATGGCAGAAAGTATTTTTGCTGCTTTGTGCAGCATTGAATTCTACTCTCCTGAACCTGGAGCTTTATCAAATAAAAGCTAATTTTGGACCCAACCTAGAATGAAAGCAAAATTCAACATATCCACTACCAGACAACATATAAGAAATCCAATAAAACAGGCTCCCCACCCCAAAAAGTTAATCAACTTCAGTTTTTACAATTGATATAATATGAAAGTAGATTTGTATGATTCCAACTGTAACATTGCATAACCAGTGTAACCAATAAAAGCAAAAAACTGTACTCATTAGCAAGAATTACAATTTTGACTATTACCAGAATTTCTCTAGTTCTTTAATGCCCAAATTAAGAAGGTTAAAAGTAGTCAAACTGTTCTTTAAATATAATCAATGTTAATATGATGTAAATAACATTTTTAAACATAATTCTATGCATTTCTGAAGAGCAGAGTAATAATGAGTTATGTATTTTTATCATACTTTGGTGCACATTATAGAGCAGATGATAAAATGCATTATAATCTGAACCCCGTCTATGCCCAAGATGTGTAGTCAGTCAGAATCTACAGCAAAGTTCTCTTTCTTCAAAACTTCTAATAGATTTGGCCTAATCCAAAGCACAACCATGCATATTAAGAAAAGACAGAGTACTTAATGGGGGTGTGAGAAGCCAGGAGTATTCAATTCAGAGCTGGCCCAATTTGTGGAACAGTGATTTGATTCACGAACTGGGACAGTGATCTGAGTCAGATTTGGATGAATCTGAAGATTTGATTCTGATTCAGAGAATCAGCAATTTGGCTATAGACACAACTTTGTATATTTTTTCTACATACCTCGAGGTACCAGTAGTGGCTTGTGAAGGCTGAGATGGTGGGGCGGATGGAACATCTCACAGGAGCGCGGAGAGGGGTCCCCCTGCATGCTCAGCAGCAGACCCGGAAGTGGACCAGAAGTACTTTCAGTCCACTTTCAGGTCCACCATTGAACACATGGGAGACCCTCCTCCCCCATGCTGCCCCGGCTCAGCAATTGACTGCAGGGGTACCCTACATGCCCCCCCAGACTCAGGATTCACCAGTAACTGAGCCGGGGGGCGGGTTACCTCTCACGCTCTGCAGCGGACCCAGAAGTGGACCAGAACTACTTAGGAAAAAAAAACACTTAGTATGTAGAAAGTACTTAGTATGTAGAAAAAGGCAAAACCATATAAAGCTGTGTCTATGGCCGAATCGTCGAATCTCTCCAGTTCGATAATCGGAGGCTTCCGATTTGAGTCAAAGAGCTTGATTCGATTCAGATTCAGAGATTCGGCTGCCAATCTGCTCCGAATTGATTCAGTGACCGAAGCGTCGCACAGCCATAGTATTTAATAGCTGTAAAATTAGTTGTTATATTAGTTTAATATTAAATAATCGGTAGCCTTAAATTATTGATAAAACATTTTTCTTCTTTCGTTCCTGTGCAACTTTAACACACCCTGTCTTGACTTAACACAATTCTCTTCTGAAACTTAGAACTGCATGGTATTTTGGAAGTACATAATAATTCATAACTATTTTTTTTTCTAAAAATCTTTTTGATAAATCTAATGAGCATCATAGCTTCCATAGTTTATTGGTTGAATGTCATGAAATTTGTTCAGATGAGTATTAAAACCAAAGAGTACCTGTTGCATAGCAAGTTAGTTTAGGTATTAAGAACATTTTCCCTTTTGGGGAAAAACAGCATCAAAATCAGGTATCTCAAACTACAGAAAAATGTCAGAAATCCACACAAGGACACATTGTTACCAGCTCAAGCCACTTGCGTTAAAAAACTCCCCAGTTACAATGGCCTCAAATTCACAGAATTCATCATTTGAATCAGTTTGATTGGTATTTAGAACCTATATTCCTTAAATAAATATTTTAAAATTAAAATTTTATTTTCAATCAAGCTAATAATTTTAACTATATTCTACATTCATGATTTTTAACCTTTTTTAACATTAAATACTTTTATTAGATCCACATTTTTCATAACATAAATGGTAAAGCTGACCTTTATTTTATTAGCCTACAATTTGCTTCACCACTGTTTTCTTAAGCTATATGAATGGCTTATGTACCTTGACAACATCCCACAGATGGTTATGATTATGTTTAACAGGACAACGCTCTCATTGAAAACTTTCACAGACGCTTACTTAATGGGATGTCACATTAAATCTGATATGCTAAGATAAAATAACTATATACCAATTATATTATAGCAAAAGAAATGATTTGTTTCTGACATTCAAACATTTCCACATTAATACTTAAGAAGAACTACTGTACTAATATATTTGTGTAAGAATGATATTTTAAACAAGTGTAGATGTTACACAGAGTTCCTCTGTCAGGAGATGTCCTTGAATATATATAGCTGTCAACATCTTGGATATAGATGCCCTTAACTACAAAACTCTGGAAAACGTCAGAATTCGATTCCACTACTTCTTGCTTCCTCTCTTAATGCTTAATGACTAATTCCTTAGAGATATCCTTAAAAGCCCTAAAATGTTGTCCTTGGGTAGAAACTTTCACTCAGCAATCAATCGGGAGCAAATTAGATGATTGTGTTGAAATGTACTGCACTGTTTAAGCTAACAAATGAATGAAGAAAGGTAGTATATCGGAACATATGCCACTACACTGAAGTTGCTAAAAGGGTCTGTTGGAAGAATATTTGGTTTCCAGTGAAGCTAATATGGTATAAGAAGGGACAGTGATGAAAGAATACCAAGTCATATGGAAATCCAAATATAGTGACAGACACAATTATTTTACTAATTGCTAATGAATACAGTCAAGTGGCTTCAAAAAGAAAAACTTTGCTTAGACTACTTCAGGTTTTGACCTCTGCATGAGCAAATGCATTTCAAACTGAAGCCCACCAAAATTGATTAACGGCGCCAGCCAAGGCCAGCATGTAGTTGAAGCTTTTTTCCATCTATCACATGGCCCCAAGGATAGTTAAATGAACCTTAAAATGGCTACAAACAGCTCAATGACTACACAGAGTCCTGCCAATTAGAAATAATTAGGCAGTCATTTTGGTGGTAAGTCTTTTTAAGTGCATACATAATGATGCAATGATGCTTATTAGCGATCTCATATGAGCTATGCTCAAACAGCCTGAAATAATTATGCAACTATCACAAAGCCTTGCACATCTCTGTACTTCACCTTAATGCATTTAAAAATCCACTTCATTACCTCCAGTAATTAATCCTCCATTAATTGCAGGAAAAGCCTAGTTTACCATGCTTCGTTTCTAATTATCTTATAAATAGTTATGGTTCTAATTAATGTGTTCATTAAGCTGAATATCTTTTTCTCAAAGCCATGCTCAGAGCAAAGGTTCCGCTTTTGAGAGAAAAAGCCTAACTAGCCATAAGGTGAGGCCATTTTGGTTGTATTTGCTTTTATTTTAGTATATTCAACCTCCTAATTGGCATTTAAAATCTAATTTGGAAGAACTTCAAGAAACCTATATAGGAGGAAAATAGGAAAAGGATTTTTTTTAACTCATTCTCCAATCATGAAGCTTAAAGCTTTAATAGGAAAACTTTTAGTGCATCTTTTTGATGTACGCTGGTAACAGATTTTCAGTACAATGCCCTAAATTAATTTAAATTTTGTTAAATTTTAACTTAGCCCTAGACCTTTTGGTATAATGGATGTAAAACTCAAAATAAAAAGATATTTAACCATAAAAACGCTGGTTGAGTAGCGTATGATCTATAGCATGCACAAATTATACAATTCTATTATACAGAACTATAGAAATTACATTATTCAAGTTGGGACTGAACTAACCTATTTAAGCCAAAAGCAGTCAGTCCATTCACCTTAAAAGCAGTTGCATCACATCTGATAGATTTTGTGTTTTGTCCCAGTTCAACTAGAGATGTATTTTTAAGCAACATTTATTGGTGAAAGGAAAAAAAAAAAAATCTTTGCAACTGAATAAAAATATTTTGAAGGAAACACAACTCATTGTAGCAAAGAATTTCTAAATGGTACTCCACAACAGTATATCCAAAATGTACTAAATATAATAA
Organism: Crocodylus siamensis; assembly: GCF_052110815.1. NCBI lineage: Eukaryota > Metazoa > Chordata > Crocodylia > Crocodylidae > Crocodylus > Crocodylus siamensis. The sequence continues at coordinate 75,703,334 of NC_143400.1, read as the reverse complement.
GTAGTCAGATATTCATACTGCAATCATTTACTCATGCTATTTAAATTTAATTCACTTTTTACTGAAACTTTTAATTAAAGTGTCTCCCTCCAGTTTCATTATGCATATCAAACGAAGGTAACCATTTTTCAACCAAGTAACATATTTCTTATAAATAAAATGTTCAGCATTCGGCTCAGGTAATTATTCTGACTAGTTTATTTTACTATTAAAACATAAAAGCTAATAGTAAAGGTACTCCTCCTCATTTGATGAATGTTATCAAACTTTTTTTTCCTTCCCCGTTTCTACCCCTCATTGGAGTCGATGGAAGTTTAGCCACCAGTTTCACTGGATCTAGGATTTCACTGTGTATGGTACCTCTGTATTAGGATAAGACTGTGTTCTGATTTGCACAATCATGCAGATAGTAAAAGGGGAATGAAGTAATGTTTATTGCCTTTACTATGTGCACATAGGTACTTAGCCATGTTAGTCTGGAGTCAGACAGAAGGCAAGTGTCACTCTCCTCCACTTTCTGCCTACCTTTACTAGTAATCATAATCACATTTCACTTTGTTAAAAGAGAAAGAACATCCACTATGGCCACGTTCCTCTGAACACTGGTGAAAGCTGCATCAGCAAATTTACAATGCTCTACATCTAAGACAGTCATGTGATCCTTTTGGCCTTATAATCTATTAACCTACATCTAGCATAATAGATTCTTTTCCCAAGAGCAGCAGAAAGCCTTGAAGGTAGATTATGGCTCTCCAATTCACCCTCTCAAGCTATTCGAGAAGCAGATCATTCCCCAAAATACAGCACTGTCAACATCACAGTGGATCTAGATGCTTTACAGGATATAAAGGTTATTTAAAATGAAGTCAAAATATCACATACTAATTTACTTCTTTATGCTAAACACTCCTATCACCTTTTTAGAGGAGTGCCATCAAAGCTCAGAGGTTTTGCGCTCTCACCTTTTTCCCTTAATCTGATGCTGAAAACAGTGGTGATCTAATTTTTGTCTTTAAGATGCAATCATTTTAAGATCCTCCACAGACCTACACCAAAACCCTCCAAGAAAATGTAGACAGCCAACATATCTTATTTTTTTAAATTCTGAGCTTGGTCGGTTTTTAAATCATAAATAAATAAATACAGAAGAGGCAATCTCTATGGCTGTTTGGAGATGTTAAAAAAAAAAAAAAAGGCACTTTAAAACTGCGCTCACGCACCAAGCCCAGTACATGTGCAGAAGAGGCAGCACATTAGTTGGACCTGGTTTGCCCAACATCTGTATAGACTGAGCACTTCAGTGGGGCTTTTTTGCTGCTTTTATCTAATAGCTGATTCATTAAGTCAGCTATTAGATAAAAGCACCAAAAAGCCCCGCTGAAGCGCCTGATCTATACAGACGCTGCAGAGCCAGGTCAGAGTACCACTCTGCTTCTTCCTGTAAAGCAAGGTTTTTTTGGTTTGTTTTTTTTAAATGTATGCAAGTGGGCTATTTCTTATAAATAAGCATCAAATGGGTTATTTCCTTTTTGAATTATGGTTCTGATCCAGACCCTTTAGTAAGACTAACACTTAGGGCTAAACACAGAAACTAGACCTATTGAACTATCTGTTTACAGAATTTCCAACATGTATGCATCTTTTTTTCCATGGCAGACTCTCAGAAATACTGACCAGTCTTGTTCCAGCCCTAGTCCAAGAGATCTGACAAGCTTCATAGCATCCATAAATGGTATGACTGGATTAAATATGCCACAATAGATTATGTGTGTAAATGGTTATAAAAACTGAGGAGCTTGTTGAATCAACATCTCTGCCTTTTTAGTCCTTCACTTGGCCTTTTAGAAATCTCAGGGGGCAGTTAAAGGCATATTAAATGACAATATAATATTGCAGTGTGAAACCCCACTATATTACTGTCTTTTCTTTTGTTAGAAAGCCAAGATCTTTGACTACCAATTTGATAACAGCTTTGCTACCCTATTAGCCATATTTTGTGAAAAAGCCTTTCTTGACATCATACTATGAATATAAATTCAGTGCTATAAACTAGATATTGAGATCTTGTTTTCCTACTATGATTTCTTTTTCCAATTAGTATAAAGCTACACTTTGAAGGACTGTTTCCTCATTTAAAAGATAAGAGATGCTTTCTTACTTTACCTTTACTTGTAAATTTACAGGCTTTATTTAAAAAACTGTTAGGCACTTCATGATTTAAAATGGTATTTATTGTTTATAACCCATTTAAATCAATTTCCATTTGGAATCCCACCCAATTACATCACACAGTAACTATATTCAGGTACAGTCTTTTATATATGGTCTTTTCGTCATAGCTTCATTCTTGGCACAAATTTTCTTTTGAAAAAAAAAAGTTGAGAGATAAACAGGAGATTTGTTTTCTTCTTGTATTTGAAAAATTTGAACATACTGTTCTTTAGCCTGACATTAATGTACAGAGAGAAAAAGAGGGAGACACAGAGAGAGAAATATTTGTAACAAAAATATCTAAAACAGCTTTGAATTTAAGATGACACCACCCCCGCAATATTAAGAGAAAATTATAAATTTGATATTGCTTTCCATGTAGAGAATCAAATTATTTAAGAGCCTTCTTAGGATTCATCTCCCCCACACACAAAAACACACGCACTACTGTGGTAGATAAGACAGAGGTAGGGTGGCAAGCAGCAAGCAAAGCAGCAGCAGCAGCAAGGGACAAATGGTGAGGAGATAAGCACCTAGACCCCTGCCCCCTGCACCCCTCTCCCACTCCCACTCCTTTCCCCACTTGGCCATCTTACCCCACTTTAACCTATACCACAGATCTGGCTTTGTCTCCTGCCTGAGGAAATAAGCATGTGGTGACTCCAGCTCCCAACCTGGCTAGGAAGTGGCAGAGGCAACCCTAGCCCCAGCCTCAGCCCCAGCCAATCCCCAACCCATGCTACTAGCTACTGCCAGACCCTTGCCATTACCCAATTCTTGACCTGTGCTCCTCCCACTCCCAGGCCCACACCACCAGCCCTAGATCCACTGCAGCTGCTGCTGATTCCAGGCAGCAACCCCAAGCCCCAGCCCAGGGCATGCATCAGCTCTGGCTCCAGCCTCAGGCCCAAGTCAAATCAAGAACCACAGCAGCCACCTATCCCCAGCTAGTACTCAAATGCAAAATGAGGTCCACCCCCCATTGAATACATGGGATGGAGGGGATACTTTTGTCCGATTTAAGTAAATATGATAACAAAATTAAACCTAGAAGATAGTACTGTACAGAAGTTGATCTTATCAATCCAACAGGGGAAAAGAAAGACGTTTTAAATCAAAGTTTACATAAACTCTTTTATCTGGTATATGCAACCAAATGTGATGAAAAATTAAGTAGTTAAATAGCTAATATGACACATGAGAAAAAACCCCAAATAACAGCACTTTACCGGAAGAGGAAGTGAGGCAGTTTGACCCAGCTCTCCAGCATCTGTATTCAATCAGCTTTAGAATGAAGTGCCAAACAGCCCTACTAAAGCATATGATCTATACAGACTTTGGGCAAACCAGGTCAAAGTAACGCAATGTCTCTCCGTGCAGAGGCACACCAAGCTGTAAGTAAAGTGTTGTTTTGGTTTTTTGGGGTTTTTTTTCATGTCTGTAAGCAGCCTATCTTCCCTTTTAAAGAGGGACCTGGAACCAGCTGCCAACCATGGAATGCAAGAAGTGAGCATCTTAAATTTCCTACCTTTTAATTCTTCACTTCAGCTCCAAGCATTTGAAGTGTTTTTCAACCAAGAACATAAGACTTTTACTCCAGGCAAACTCACAGACTTGCAAGTTGCTATGGCATATATAGTGACAGCAAATACATTCTTAAATTGGCCCTGAATTTCTTAAAACGTAATTTAATTTATCCATGAACAGGTAAAAATATATACCAATCATTCTTCACATTACAAAGACTGGAATATTCAATATTTTCATGCCACATGCATTGCAAAAGGGATATCTACCCATCTTTAAATATCTTCTATTGTGTACTGTTTAACTAATTTGTTACAATAAATCAAAATGCTTAAAACAACAAGATTACATTATTTATAATTAAGGTAAAAATTTCTTGGCTGTATTAAACTAAATTACACATAGTAGCATTGATGTGAATCAACTCTCCTTGTGTCCACACAGGCTAAGTTCCACTTCAGCACTTGTGAAAAAAAGAGAAAGGAAAAGAATACAGTGTATTATAATTTTCCTCCTGCACAAAAAGAGATCAATTATTGGTGGCTATCCTTAATTAACAATATGCCAGACAAAACAGGCTTAGGTAAAGGCTGAAGGGCAAATCAGGTCCCCTCTACATGTATGGGTGAAGACACAACTGGATCTAACGTGAGATCCACACACACAATCATGCCTCCTGCCATGCCACACATGCATGACAGGAGGCACAATTGTGGGATTGTTTGTGGCCAGATGCAGGTTTCCATGGCTAGAAGCCCCCTTTGCTGAGGGGGCTCCCAGCCACAGGGGCTATAAGCAGCCAAGGTCAAGAGCCCTGCAACTGATGGAGCTCCTGGTCCCAGCTGCGTGAGGCGCAACCAGGGCCAAGAGGCCCATCGGTTTCAGGGCTCTCACTCCCAACTGCACGAGGCACTGAGTGGGGGCCAAGAGCCACATGTGAGCTGGGGGTTTCATGCGCCCCTGAGCCTTGGGGATCACAGCAGCTGCAATCCCCAGGGCTCAGGGTTTTCACACTAGGCAAGATGCACCCCTGTGTCCCGGGGGGATGAACCAAGCCCCAGTGTCACGGTGGGCCGGGGTGGCAATTAGACACGAAAACAGGCCGGGTTTTCTGGCAAGGAGAACTGAGGCACAGAAGTGTAGCAGTTTCTTGAACAGGGTGAAATTTATTTGACTTACGCTTAGATGCGTAGGAAACGATGTCTTCAGTTACAGTAACAATGAATATAACAGAGAGGTCTGTTGGCCCACAAGGTTCACAGTGAGCAGGGGATAGGTGCGGCTGCCCACTGGTAGTCCCAGGGCTGGTCAACAGCTCATGAATTGGGAAACAAACAAACAAAGCTGTAACGCGTAGAACGACGTGACGTGACGCCAGTCCCAGATGATGGACAATCGGGTAGTCGGAGAAAAATGCCAAGGTCAGGATGCCGAGATGACGAGGTGAAGTTGTAGTGGAATGGTCCAAATTGTAGTTGGTAATTGGTGATCAGTCAGAAACCAGGAAATCAAAACCGCAATCAATCTAGTAGCACAAAGTGCCAATCGGGGAAGGAGATCGATAGGCCCTAAAGCCTGACTGCGAGACAGTCCCTGAAGCACCAGCCTCTGTCTCCAGTTAGCAGGATCTCCCCCCAGAAGGAGGGGTTCATTAGCCTTAAATATGAATTTATTAGCCAACTGAATCAATCCTCAAACAGAATGTTCTAGCCAGATTACCTCATGTTACAGAAAGACTGAGCATGCGTCAGATCAGGGCTTGGTTGTTATTGCGCATGAGCAACACAGAAAACTGGGTCATGGTTGATTGACAAGCCCAAAGGTCATAGAAAGGGCAGTTCTGACCCTGTATGGAGCTTTCTACTCTCAGTCAACCTAAGTTCAGGCATTGGCAGCACCTATATTCAGAATTTTGCCTCAACATGCCCCCTTGCTGTCAATGCAGGAACTAGGAACTTCATTTTAGAGCTCGTATTCACATTTGTTTTCAGTTTCCTCTTTTAAGCTCATGTGAGTTGGTATGTGGGTATAGACAAAGACAGATAAATCCGACATTTGCTTTCTGACGCACTTAAATACACAACAAACTAACGTAGTTATAACAATAATAATAACCAGGAAAGATAATAAAGGGGTTAACAAATTCATCACCCATGATGAAACGTCCCATTCAAGCCACTTAAAGATTTGAGATAACCATCCCTTTCCGATGCTGGAGACAGCATTAACGTCCTCCGTTATTTTTCGAATTTTTACTATCTGTTGTTGGAGGGGGATGGATATGTTAGGAATAGCAATGCAGCACATCTCGTGGGATAGGTTGAGACACTGACATAACCCCCCTTGTTGGATCAGTAGGGAATCTAATGCCAATTTATTCTGCATCGTCATGCGAGAGGTGGCTTGGAGCTGTTGATCAATCAGCTCGAACCCTGTAGCCGTCTCGTTGGCCAAAAGTTCAACTTGCTCCGCTAATTCTGCTAGAGCTATCCGTGCTTTTGCAGTCCCAAGACCCCACAAAAAGAGTCCTTCAAATGCCCAACTCGCTCCCTGGGCTATTCTCTCCCCCCTAGTCAGGGAGCTCCAAACCGGACCGGATGATCAGGTGCTTCTATGCAAAATAGCTGGACTAGGTGGGCGAGCGGTGTTAGCGGATAATGGGGGACAAAAAAGAACAGTACCTAAAAAACCCTGAACTCCAGAAAGTATGGCAGGTAACCTTACCCTTAATCGTCCATCATTACAGGCCCATGCAAGTCCTAATGGGGCCGGAGTATAGAATTCTGAACAGCTATCTTCGAATTTAAAAAGCTAATCTGGGTAGTTCGTATCTACATAACTGGTTATCCCATGACATGCTGCACTGAGCACTAAGGCTCGCAGGACAGGATAGTAAAACATTAAGTACTTTTCAGAGGAGCTGACCTTCCATTTGATTGTGGGTTTTGGTGTCTTAAGGGGAACCCGGATAACTGGGGCTACCCGTCCTGGTCCCGGATAAGGAGGAAATGACACTATCCAGACCGGATTTACAGACCTAGGGTCCCAATTTAGTGAATCATCCCCATGGGGTCCTTTCTCCTCATTTGGGTTTATTCCGCATGGAATCTTTGAGCAAGGCATTTTCTCGGTTTTAAATGGGGTTGATTGTCCTTCTATAGGAGTTTGTTCACACCTCTTTTCTCTAGAATTATATAGATTGAAAATAGTTAAATTCTTCCTCCATGCATAATTTATCACCCAGTCTTTATTTTTTAATGGATGTTGGGTGATATTTATAGATGATACCTTACATCCTGCTACCCTATAAAACCATTCAGTGACGTTATGAGGCATGACATAGGGTATAAGGATCTGATCCTCTGTTAACATGGGGACCTTCAAACACGTTGTCAATCCCTTTTCCCCTTCATCATCCCCAGTGACATTTGCCCATAGCGATATAAAAGTCTAAGAACAGAATTTGATGAAACATCGAGGCTCTGAATTGAAGTGATAGTAACATATATACAAGATATACAATAAAACAGTCCAATTGTCCCAATCATGTTCTGATGTCCGCGATCCAATGACTTCGTTGGGTCAGTGGTTTGATTGAAGAACGTCACTTTTCCGTACGTTTGGTCACTGTTGTTCTGGAATATAAAACATAGCAGGACAGAACAGGATTTCTAATATTATCTTGACCAACATTATTTTATGGGCCTATCTGATCAGGTTGTTGTTTTTTCGCCCTTCGGGTCAACCAGTTGTGGTGGGTTAAAATACTTTAGCCACTTTCTTCAAGTTCGACTAAGTACATATTAGGGTACATTTCCAGTGTTTTTACTACTCCTGTTAGGACTTTTGGGTGTTTGTTTCTTGGGTCTGGGAGCGTGACCCACACGAGTTCTAAAGATTCGAATTTAGGCTTCCATGGGTCTGTCAGTGTAATATCTCTCGTATTCCAAAGTTCTTTTTTAGCATTCAGATTTAGGAGTACTTCATGGTTGCGCTTTACCCAGCCTTTATACAATCCGTTCCCTCTAGTTTGCAATGCCTCTTTATATAACCCTACAGCTCTCTCAACTACACCGTTTGACTGAGGATGGTAGGGTACATGGTGATGCCAGTGTATATTGTATGATGTGGCAAATCTTTCTATTGCTGCAGAAGTGAACGGTGGTCCTCTGTCTGAATAATATCTGGTACTTTCCAGACGGAAAATATAGCCATCAATGCGGATATCACGGCTGTAGGGTGGGTTTTTCGTAATGGGATGACTGTAACCTGCCGTGTTCCCAGATCCACTACTATTAACCCTTTATTTGGAATAGCAGTTTCAGGTAACGGTCCTAAAAAATCAACTTGCCACGTTTTTCCTGGATTAAATTTTGTCTTATCGAAGACGCCCTTCGTGTTTCCTGTAGGGTGGCACTTTTCTTTTGCGCATATTTCACACGCTTGAACTATCCTTTTCCAATCTTGCGAGTGGCCATACCCTGGATTTCCTTTTACTACCCGGTTCTATTGCTCACGGCATGCTCGAGACCCTGGGTGGTTCCAGTGTTCAAATAGGGGTCATGTCAAATAGGGGTCTGTACATATAGATTCATTGACGTGTACTTGTTCCTGGCAGTCTGGCTCTTGTAGTATTTTATCTATGACCTCATGCACCGGATCAGTATCTATAGTATGTGATCGGGTGTGCTTCACTAGTGGTGGTATTTCAAATTCACTCAATAGATCATAGATCTCTGCCCACACATCAAGGTTCTCAGACACCGAGGCTCGGCCGGTAACAATATTATAGATGTATTGGGAATCTATAGCAAGGACTGGAACTGGAAGGGTTCCATTGTGACATGTAAGACAATGTAGCAGGAGCTCTTTAAAACCTAAGAGTTCATTTCGTTGGGCCGACTCACATCCCGAGTGGACATGATGTACTCGGCATGGATTACAATGATACCCATATCTTCCTCCCTCTCGTGTGGTACCGTCCAAGGCCATCCAAGCGGGTTCCGTAGTCCCATATAAAATGACATTTTCTTCTTGCTTCACCGGTTCTAGAGGTGTTACATCCACATGCTTCCAATGGTGCCACTGGTATAAATGGTTTAGCACCAGAGCACTCCAAGTGGATAAATCCCCTTGGAAGCATGGGTCCGGTCGATTGTGAAGCAAATGTGGGAGTAAAGTGGCTCCTACCGCTTGGAATTTTCCATGTCCTACAGATAACGGTTCCACTAACTGGGCAGCCATCAAAATTTTACCAATGGTCCCATACCGATGTTGAGCTGAATGAACTGTTCTATGTGCAGTATACATTGGATTCCCGCTAGAGTCCTTTACGGTGGAGAATAGGTGTTCATCCAAGAATCCTACTGTTACTATCAATGGAACTGAAAAACTTATGGCGCTCAATGAAGTGTTTTCAATGGTATTTAGTAGCTTTTCCAAAGCCTTTGCATCTTTTCCCATCCACAGTGCTCTTCTTCTTGATTTATCCCTGATTTGTTGTTGGACTCTTGACAGGACTGACAAATGTTCAGGTAAGACGTAATGTCTCAGCCAGTTTAACTTTCCTAAGATGGACTGGAACTCTGTCTTAGTTTTGGGGATTCTATTCTTCAACAAGGTGGTAACATCTTTTTCTCCATGAAACACTCCGTATGGTTTTTCCCCTTTGAACAGTGCTCCCAAGAATTCAATTTCGGAGGTTGGGTCCAGTTTTGACTTCTTTAAATTTATCATCCATCCGCCTTTGGAGAGATGCTCTACCAGATTCTGGGTAATTCTCTTGACTACTCCTTCCTCCTGACCCATTATAGCTACATCAGCAATGTAACTCCACATTTCCACCTGTCTACTGTCTGGATTATTATGGCGGAACTTTTCAAGACTACAGTTCATGGCAGCAGTGGCCAATGCCGGAGCGTTCCGATATCCTTGGGGGCATACATTCCATCAGAACATCTTACCGGCCACACACATATTTAGCACTCTGTCATCATCTTGAATGGGGATTGAAAAAAACATATCCTTTAAATCTAAGGTAGTTCCTAGCCATTTCTCTGCTTGATATTCGGCCATCTCTCTTAAACTCTGAACCAAATTGCATGGAGTAGGTTGTGCCAATTTGGTACAATGTTTATTCACCTTCCTGTAGTCCACAACTAACTTGACCTCAGACGGTTTTCCGGGCTTTGCTATGCCTCACCCTAGGGATAATCTTGTGCTTGCTTGAATAGCAGTAATAGATCCTTGATCTTCTAAGTGCTTCAATAACTTTTCCAACGGCTCCCTAAGCTTACCCTTTGTGGGGATAGGGTTATACCTCCAGGAAGAAATGATCTTCAATTTAGGTTTATGTCTTTCGTGGTTTGCAATAATATTTATAGGCAATGCCTCCATCACCTTCTGTTTTAAATTCAACATTTTTATCCCGGGTACTCCCAAGATATTCATACTTCCTAATGCTGCATCTAGACCCTTCTTGTGTCCTTCCACCAAAATTTTTACCCTATCTGTTGTGGTGGCAGTGTTCAACCCTTGCACCAGCATTATCCGATTCGTTCTGATAAGCGGGATTGTAGCTCTTATTACATTTATCTGTGCCCCTGTGTCCAATAAAAATTCCGTGGGGACCATTTTATCTGGTTTCTCAGGATCTTGAATTGTTACCACTGAATAAGGGCGTGGATCATCACTGAAAATTTTCAAGTGGTTTATCGCCACATCAACTCTTTCTCCTAAGACCGGTGATCCTTCTTTCTCCATACCATCGATACCATCATCTCCTGACGTTTCTCCCTTCTGAAAATTCATTTCCACTCCTTGTTCTACCTTTAACCTTCTATAAAACTCTCTGAATCTTGTATAACTGTTTTGAGGGTCATTTCATCGTGACAGGGTAATTTTTTCCGTTTTGGGTCATCATTTCGTTGAACTGGTGAGTATCGGGTTAATTCAGATTGTTTTGAACCATTATCCGTTGTCCGTTTGCCTTCTTGTTCTATAGAGCTGGCGTAGCTGCCGGTTGCCAGACCCCCGCCGACAGCACTTATTCATTTTTTGGCTTTCCTTTTTCTTCGAAGCCCAATGTCCTAGCTAGAGCCCGTTGTCCTTCACCTCCGAGTGACCGCAATTGTTCTTTCGATAGACCTGACCTTTCCATCAAAAAGGCAAATATGGCTCTTTCCAGTAGTGTTCGTTGAAAGGGTGGATAGCTTGAGGAATTCCTGGGAGTTTGAGGCGGTGAATTTCGCAGTTGATGATTTATTCTCATCTGTGGCGGACTTCTAGTTACCTTCTTCTGATAAGCCTGATGGTAAGTTCTCTTATCAACCGATCGGAGGTAAGGGCTTTTGGGACTTCCGATGGGGTATACTTGTTGTATCTCGCATTCTTCGTTTTCGAGTAGGGTATGCACTCTTTTGGGGTCTCGATCGCATCGCTCCCTGCAGTTGATCTAATAAACCCAGGGTGTGCATCACTGGTCCATTTATAGAAGGGCTTAATAATAGTTAGACAGCAATGGTTAGATTTCCTCCATAAATTTCTGATGCCGCTTCTATAGCTTCTGCTAAGCAAGGAACATCCCCTGGTGTGGTAGCATAGCAGTGTGGCCATGCCCCTTGCACCTGATCCGGAGTAAGATTTAATGCCCTAAAGCTCGGATTCCAAAGAGCATAGGATGCTCCAATAACTGCATGTATCAGTGTAGTGGCACTTGTTTTATTCACTATTCCTTCATGCCACGCATGAACCTTCTGCTGTAGTGCCTCTACTGCAAGCGCTGGTAAGGGGATGGGCCAATAAAAATTTGCTAATACGGGGATCGGATCTACACCTTTGCTCAGCTCCATGCTGCATTCCTAACCAGTTGTAAAGCTTCTTCCCTTTCTACTAACTCACTTCCAGCCTCAGCCACTAGCCTTCCTAGCCAGGCTATAGGAGTTTCTTCATTTCTAATGCTCGTCTCTCTTTTGAGTTCATTCATTTCCGATCTTGTCCTAGACCTGGTGGTTGTGGTCGTTTGCTGTTGTCCTTGAGGTCCCATAGTAAACTTTTGTACGGCTAATGGATATGCAGATGTGATCTCTGGTTCAACATTCCTTTCTGTGGTTTCACTTGTGGTTGCTACACACCTGCCTTTATCATTGCTCATCCGGTTACTTGTTTCCCCCATTACATCTTGTTCCAAGTTCTGGGTTACATTGTTTCTCACTTGGCTGTGCATATGGTCGCAGCTCTCCCATGCGTCTTCTAGGGGGCGCTGGCTGACGTACGGGGGTGGTGACGTGATTACAGCAGGTGGCGCTGTGGCAGGAGGTGGATCCCAGGCGGGCGGAGTCACAGGCAGTGCTTTAACGGGAAGTGAGCTGGGCATGGGCAGAGCAGCACGCTGCAGCGTCAGCACGTTTCTAGGTGCGCTTGCCACATGGTCAGCGCCATGTTGCAATGGCCTCTTGGCTAGAAATTTGCTTGCGGCTTTTGTTGCGGACATGAGCTGTGCTCTACTGTCAATGAGCTCCCTTAATAAGGCTACATACTCTCTGAATAAAATGTTTATTATGCAGCCCTTTTTCCATTTTGCTCCTGTCCACTTTATCTTCCTCCCGTTCTTCTCCAGATTTTCTCGTAGCTGGACCAGGAGCTCGTGCCCCCATGAGGGGGCAATCTGCCGCCCCGACCCCTTAGCCCAGGAAGTCTGCTGCTTCCCGGGGGCCCGCATCCGAGAAATTGCGGAGAGGATCCCGCAGCTCCTCCGGCCTACAGACCACTACCCCATGCTCCTGATTCATATGGGCACCAATGACATGGCTCGGAGCACCCCCAGCCAGGTCATGAGGCGCTACAGGGAGTTGGGAGTGGGGCTTAGGGGTCTGGGAGCTCAGGTGGTGTTTTCGTCGATCCTTCCAGTCTCGGGCTATGGGCTGAGGAGGGAGAGGAGGATCCATGCGGTGAACCAAAGACTGCGGCGCTGGTGTTAATCGGGAAGGCTTTGGCTTCCATGACCACAGCCCGCTCTTAGGAGAGAGAGGCAGTGAGCTGCTGGGAAGAGATGGCCTCCACCTCTCTCCCCTGGGGAGGAGGCTCTTCTCAGCCAGGCTGGCTGACCTGCTACACCGGGCTTTAAACTAAGCCCGCTGGGGGATGGGGGGACTACTGCCCCTGCTGGCCCGCTGAACGGCCCTTGCAAAGCCAGCGGACCAAGGCACTTAAAGGGGCACTTAAGGGAGCCCACCCCTGCCCCAGCCCTGGCACAATCTGTGGGCAAGGCAAGAGCCCCCAAGGGCACACTTGCCTGCCTGTACACTAATGCCAGGAGCCTGGGCAACAAGCAGGACGAGCTCGTCCTCCTGCTCAGTGCAAAGAATTATGATGTCATTGGGATAACGGAGACCTGGTGGGACTCCACCCATGACTGGACCACTGGTATAGAGGGCTATACCCTGTACAGGAGGGATCGTGTTGACAAAAGGGGCGGGGGTGTAGCTCTCTATGTGAAGGAAAGCTACATGTCCCTGCAAGCTGATGTTGGTGACCGGCATGGACAGCTAGAGACCCTCTGGGTAAAAATTCGTGGGGAATTCGGCACAGGGAACACAACGGTGGGAGTCTACTACAGACCTCCCACTCAAAGTCCCGAGCTTGACCAGGAGTTCACCCGGGAACTGACTGAGGCCGCTTGCTCCAGGACCTTGGTTGTCATGGGTGACTTCAATTACCCGGACATCTCGTGGGAAGATCACTCAGCTAAATCTGAGCAGGTGCAAAGCTTTCTCTCGTGCGTGGATGACCTCTACCTGACTCAAGAAGTCTATGGGCCAACGAGAGGCAAAGCGCTGCTTGACCTGGTACTGGCTACAGCGGACGACCTAATCGGTGACCTAGTGATTGATGGGAAGTTGGGTGACAGCGACCACGAGCTGATCACCTTCACCATCCGCCGTAAAGCTGGCAAGTCAGTCAGCAACACAGAAATCCTTGACTTCAGAAAAGCCGACTTTGACAAGCTCAAGAGGCTAGTCAGTCAGGCCCTCAGGGACCATGACCCCAGGGAGTTGGGAGTTCAAGAAGAGTGGTTGCTTCTCAAGGAAGCGATCCTCAGTGCACAAGCTAAATCTATTCCAACACGGAGGAAAGGCAGCAAGAAGGCACAGCAGCCCCCCTGGCTCTCCAGAGACCTAGCGGACCTACTGTGGCTAAAAAGGAAAGCCTACAAAGGATGGAGGACGGGATTCACCTCCAAGGAGGATTACTCCGCGCTGGTCCGGTCCTGCAGGGACCAAACCAGGAAAGCCAAGGCTGCAACTGAACTCCAACTAGCTTCAGGCATCAAGGACAACAAAAAGTCCTTTTTCAGATACGTGGGGAGCCGGAGGAAAAGCAAGGGCAATGTTGGACCCCTGCTAAACCAGATGGGGCAACTGACAACTGACGCCCAGGAAAAAGCCAACCTATTAAATAGGTACTTTGCGTCAGTCTTTCATCAGTCACATGGGATGCCCATGCCTGCTATGGGACAGGGAAATCTGGGTGAGGGGGATCCCCTACCCTCCATCAATGCTGACCTCGTGAAGGAACACCTTGAGAAGCTGGATACCTTCAAGTCAGCTGGCCCTGACAACCTGCACCCCAGGGTACTCAAGGAGCTGGCGAGCATCATAGCCCAGCCCCTGGCACGGATCTTTGAAAACTCCTGGCGCTCTAGTGTAGTGCCCGAAGACTGGAAGAAGGCCAATGTGGTGCCGATCTTCAAGAAAGGGAGGAGAGTGGATCCGGCTAACTACAGGCCCATTAGCCTGACTTCTATCCTGGGGAAGATCTTAGAAAAGTTTATTAAGGAGGCCATCCTTGAGGGACTGGCCCAGGCTAACATTCTAAGGGATAGCCAGCACCGGTTTGTTGCGGGTAGGTCTTGTTTGACCAATCTCATTTCCTTCTATGACCAGGTGACCTATCACCTGGACAAGGGAGAAGAGATTGATGTCATATATCTTGACTTCAAAAAAGCTTTTGATCTGGTATCCCATGATCACCTCTTGGCCAAACTGCCCAGTTGTGGCTTTGGCTCCACCACGATCCGCTGGCTGGGAAATTGGCTTCGTGGTTGGACCCAGAGGGTTGTGATTGATGGCAGTCACTCATCGTGGTGCCCTGTGACCAGTGGGGTCCCTCAAGGCTCTGTCCTTGGACCCATACTGTTCAACATCTTCATTAACGATGTGGACATTGGAGTCAGGAGTGGACTGGCCAAGTTCGCCGATGACACCAAACTTTGGGGCAAAGCATCCACGCCAGAAGATAGGCGGATGATCCAGGCTGACATGGACAAGCTCAGCAAATGGGCAGACGAGAACCTCATGGTGTTTAACACTTAAAAATGCAAGGTTCTCCACCTTGGGAGGAAAAACCTGCAGCACCCTTATAGGCTCAGCAGTGCTACGTTGGTTAGCACTACAGAAGAAAAAGACTTGGGGGTCATCATTGACCACAAGATGAACATGAGCCTCCAATGCGATGCTGCGGCTAGTAAAGCGACCAAAATGCTGGCATGCATCCATAGATGCTTCTCGAGCAAATCCCGGAACGTCATTCTCCCTTTGTACTCGGCCTTAGTGAGGCCGCAGCTGGAGTACTGCGTCCAGTTTTGGGCTCCACAATTCAAAAAGGATGTGGAGAAGCTTGAGAGAGTCCAGAGGAGAGCCACGCGCATGATCAGAGGTCAGGAAAACAGATCTTACGATGACAGGCTGAGAGCCATGGGACTCTTTAGCCTGGAAAAGCGTAGGCTCAGGGGTGATCTGATGGCCACCTATAAGTTTATCAGGGGTGAACACCAGGATCTGGGGGAACATCTGTTCACCAGAGCGCCCCATGGGATGACGAGGTCGAACGGTCACAAACTCCTGCAAGACCGTTTCAGGCTGGACATAAGGAAGAATTTCTTTACTGTCCGAACCCCCAAGGTCTGGAACAGCCTGCCAGCGGAGGTGGTTCAAGCGGCTACATTGAACACCTTCAAGAGTAAATTGGATGCTTATCTTGCTGGGATCCTATGACCCCAGCTGACTTCCTGCCCTTTGGGCAGGGGGCTGGACTCGATGATCTCCCGAGGTCCCTTCCAGCCCTAATGTCTATGAAATCTATGAAATGACCCGCACGTAAGGCTTGGATAATTAAACTCATTGGGAGGAGTACCCTCACCCCCTTCCCTCATATACTGTATGCATTTTGCAAATTCCTGGTCTGGATGGGATTTTGCTACAGCCGGAGCTTTCTTTTTCACTAAGGCCAAAGATCCAGTGTCTCCCTTCAGGCTATACACAGCCCTAGGATCTTTTAAGACACAGCCCAGAGCTCCTGAGGTGAGCCAGACAGCTCGTCCTTCCCCGCCATCTCCCCGGAGGGACAGATACCCGCTCATAGTTTCCCCCGCCAGATTCATGGCTTGATGGTAATTAAGATGATCCCATACATCACTCAGCTCGGTCGTCTGGCGATCCTCACTGCTCCATGGGCAGTTTTTTATCCACTCAGTCTCCAAATCGCCTCCCGCGGATCCTGTTCGTGGCGCCATGACACTGGGGCTTGGTTCATCCCCCCAGAACACCCTGCAGCTGGGAGCCCAGTCAGCTGACCGGACTCCGGATCACAGGGGAGACCTGCTACATTCGCAAACTAAAGCTCATTTATAACCAGCTATAAAGTTAGTACACATTTTACAGGTCTAACTTCATAGCTGATTGGAGCTTTTTATTATGTGACAAGTACTTTGTATATGTAGCTGTTCTCAACTGGTTAATTGCACAGTTACCTTAATTGTGCAATACATGTAATGTGTAGAGGAAGCCTTACGGAAAGAGAAAAAAAAAAAATCTCCCATTCCCAATGGCAAAAGCTGTTTTTTAACAAGTCAAAATACTATCAAGCAGAAAACTTCCCCACCCTCCCTTATCCAGACATTAACTTAAATCTAAATCCGTATTTTAGTAAAAGGTAAACCAAATAAACACTAGGTGATTGTCCAGGACAAGAGGCACAATTTGTTGATCTGAGATTAAAATGCGTTTGCACAAAAATTCTACCCAAGCTTTGCATTTAAGGCTTTCGGGAGAAAGAGCAAAAGATAGTAGCCAGACTGGGAGCTGCTTTACCCATAATGTATGGCAGAAGGGAGTTGCATTGCTACTTAGAAGAGACTAAGCAAAGGAAAGAACGGAGGAGACAAGATGCACACCACCAGAGGGCAGAATTAGCCACCAATTCAGTTCATGGACTACAGCACCAGTCCAGCTGTGTGCTACGTGAGGTGGCTTGTAGGTCTGTGAGCCTATGTGGAGTTACTATTCTTTAGGCAGAGGATATGAAAACAAGATATTAGCAGGGATATGAAAAAACAAGCTGTGCATGGGAATATGGGTGGGAAAGAAAAGATTTTGCAAGCAACTTATGATGCAGAAAAGCCTGACAGTGAAGCATGGGAGTATCAATGGCTGTCCATTTAACCAAAATAATAGCACCATGTACACCCCTCAAAGAAATAATGT
Organism: Crocodylus siamensis; assembly: GCF_052110815.1. NCBI lineage: Eukaryota > Metazoa > Chordata > Crocodylia > Crocodylidae > Crocodylus > Crocodylus siamensis. The sequence continues at coordinate 75,686,055 of NC_143400.1, read as the reverse complement.
AGTCAGGCACATACTCTGCTTCATCAGCAAGTCAAGGAGGCAGCAGCAGGAGAATCTTTCAAATGAAAGTTTATGCTCACGCTTGGCCCCAGCACAGTTGCATCCTTCCATCATATACATTAATTATCAAACCCATTTCTCCCTCTCATGCACTCAAGTCTTACTAAGGATTACTCTGTCTGCCTCAATTTCCTGGCTCAGCCAAAAGGGCCATAGAGCTCCCTTTCTCCTCGAAAACTGAGGCCACGCACTTGTCTCTAGCTATATGTAGAGCACAGCTTGAGAAACAATAAGAATAGATGGCACAACTAAAAACGGAAGCAGCTTAACAGCATCATTAAGTAACCTTGGGAAACATTGGTCAGATTATCTCAAAAAGAACTTTTTGCATATTTATTATTATATTTTAAGTGACCTGTGTCCAAGATGTACTTAAAATGGCACATGTAAACACAAAGTCTGGAATTTGTCTAGCTTGGGCATTGGTAACCCAGGGCTTTCAAGCCAGATGCAGCATGCTAAGTGACTGTACTCAGCTCATGAAGCCAGGATGTTGACCAGTCGGGGGGGGAGTGGCAACAGCTGGCAGATCAGAAATGGTGGCCTACCTTCAGACATAGTTCCACTAATTCAGCCCACCTCCCCCAAAAGGAAAGCAAAATTTGAGAAACAAAACACGGTATTTTAAACTGAAACATGCCTTTAAAACATGGTTTCAACTTAAAAAAAAAAAAAAAAATTGTAAACATTTTATTTTAAAACACTGAAATAAAAATTCAGCTGCACTAATTCACAGACTAGGTTCAAATCATTTGCACGAAAGATAATATCTAATCTAGTTTTGGGATTCATGGCGAAACCAACAACTGTTTATTGTTAATCTACCAGTACCTCCATTATATTCATATTATCTAATATTATAAAAGTCTAAGTCTGTCTGTCTGTAACACTTGATTCACGCTCTGATTGACTGTCTCTTCAGCCATTCAGAGTGCCCTACACGAACAGGAACAAACAGCAGAGTGTCGCCATGACACTGGGGACTGAGGGGCCAGAGGGGAAGGGCGCTGGGCCCCTCCCCTGCTCCTTGGAGCACTGCCATAATGGAGGGGATGGAGTAGGGAGGGCGAGGCCAGCAGCGCTAGCCTCGCCCCCTCGGGTCTGCTCCTTGGAGCCAGGGCCCGGCGCCCCCCACCCCAACACCAGTCAGCAGGGAGGGGAGGCGACAGGGAACAGGGGAGGGAAGGGAGAGGGAAGGTTACTGGTGGCTGCATCCCACTGCAACCATCACCACCACCATGGTCATTGCCCAAAATGGCAGAGGGGAGGCACGAAGTGGCCCTGGCCCCAGCCCCAGCCCCAGCCCTGGCCCAAAGTGGTGGAGAGACAACCCAGTCCCCAGGCTGAAGCTGGGGGGTGGGGAGGGGGGTTGGGAGGAGCCCAGACCCCAGCCCTGGCCCAAAGCAGCAGGGCGCAGGGGAGAAGGGAGCAGAGAACAGCCCTAGCCCCAACCTGAAGCAGCAGGGGAAAGGGGGGAAACAGCCCAGGCCCCAGCCCCTGCCTGACTCGGGGTAGGGGTAGGGGGAGGGACGCAGGCCTCTGTCCCCACCCCCATCATTCTTGATGGGCAATTTGCTAGTTATTAATATTACTACAACTGGGGCCAGAGCCCCCATCCAGGATCTAAGCCAACATTAAGTAAGAATCAACCAATGGATGTAAAACAAACAACTAGAAAAAGTGAGGAAAGAAAAAAAAATTTTTAATTACTTCATAAAACTGCTCCTAAAACAGAATCCAGTACATTAATAATAATCAATTATAAGCATAAACTCCACTTTTTTAAAATCAAAGTTTGAGCTGGCATATGATATAATGCATTTGTGGGCATCTCACTCTGGGCAAATGGAAATTTGCATAACAGATTCATTTATCTTGTTATAGGCTCTACAGAAAGTACTGCTTGTATATCTTTAAAGCATCTGCTTTACCTTGATATGTACAATTGCCTTCAGAACTAGTACCTGTACAAAGAAAATCACACCTACATTTATTGCCAAATCTACAACTCTGGTGGAAATCAGGATACAATAATGGATGGCTCAAATTACTAAGCCTTTTAGATGAGCCTAGTTCATTTTTTTTATTTCTCAAATAGCATTTTCTAAACAACACACTGAAATATTATATAAAATTTTTGTAAAAAACAAACTTCACATTAAAAAAAATAGAGATGCTTAAAACTCATTCATTATATATAGCACCTGCAGTGCTGATAAAAACTAAAAAAAAATCATCAGAAACATTACTTCATAGTATTCAGCACTAAAAAAACAGCACCTACACTTTTTTAAAGCTTCTTTTTATATAACAGTGAAAGGCATCAAAGTAGCTGTCACTAGCAGCTACCTGGGTTTATTGATAACCTAAGAGCCCTTGGCTTTGCCTTATGAAGTTTAATTTCCCAAAGTGGTCAATTAGATCTTGATAATATCCATATTAGTGGGCTATTTATTGCTTAAGGATATTATGTATACTTTTGCTTCATCCCTTTATTTTTCCACTGCATCCAAACAAACTTCTGTATCATAATTATTTCCTTTTAGAGACTATAATGACAATAGCTAAAAAGGTCTTTAAAGGGGAAAAAAAATATTGGTGATGTAAGCCCTAATTCAATCACCAGATCCAAGAGAAATTGTAAAAGTTATTCATTTATAAATACAACAAAAAGAAAATAAGTTTGACCTTTCCAGACAGAAAAAATTAAGGCTGCATGAACAAGTTCAATCACATGAATTTAACTGACTTTCTCTCTGCCCATATTCATTATTCAAAGTGTAGTGTAATTCAAGTCCTACAATATTTCACTTAAATATATGTTCTCAAGTGCCAAACCAAGCTTTGTAATCAAGACTCCAACCCCCAACTCCTAAAAGAAGAAAGAGGGAGAAAAAGGACAATATTTACTCAGGTCCCTTATAATTATGTGGTTCCATATAGCTAATTATACATGACTGTTAAATTGTGTGGCAAGCAAAATTGGAAAAAAAAAATAATATGAATTAGCAGGTCAAATTTTTAAAACATAGTGGGCGTGTCCACAAATGCAGGCATGTGTGCACACAGCAGCTCAAATAGAAGCAGTACAAATTTGAGCCGGGGCTTTTTGCCTCAGCGCACGTGCCCGGACATGCATTTCGGTGAGGGGCAAATTGTGCCACTTGGAGCAAAATAACCCTGCCTGGCTGCTCCCCCTATAGCCAGGGGGAACTGCAGCCTGAAATATAAAAAGCTTCCCTGTGCTGGCCCCAGCAATACAAAAAGCTGCCCTGGCAAGTAGCTCAGGGCCAATCACTCTCAGGAGCTTCTGGGGCCCACACAATTGGTACCTGAAGACACTACCCTCTGTGCCAGCTGGACTGCTGAAGCAGCCCTGAGAGTTCTCTGCACCCTCTACCCACTGCAGCAGTCTGGCAGTGGGGGCTGCTGCCTAGCTGTGACCTGCTGCCACCTGTGGCAGCATGTAGCCCCAAGGCTGCGCACCTGCCAAACCCAGATGGCAACTGCACAGCCATTAGAGGTATCTGCCCCTCTGGGCCAGCTGCCAGTGGGCTGTGGCTGCAGAGCTGGCCTTTGTGCAGCACTACTGCCATGTGTGCCCCTGTCTGGCCATCTGGGCACCTATTGATGTTCTTAGTGTGGTGGCCTGCTTTGAACTGTCAAAGCATGTCCTCCTGGCCCCAACTGGCCAGGAGGTCAACCTCCTCCAGCTGGGTCCCGGGTGCTAGCTCTGAGCAGGCTCCTCTACCTGGGTACTGTCATTTGCCTCACTAACAGGAATTCTGGTGTTCCCTATTTAAAAACTGAAAAATCCTGGATTAAAAAAAAATCCCAAAGTCACTCTGTAAAATACCCAGAAATTCATGTTCTTCCACAATTAAAACAAAAGACCACCCATTCTCTCTCTCTCTCTCTCTCTCTAGTACTTGACCTTGGTGAGGCTGCAGCTGAAGTACTACATCCAATTCTGGGCTCCACAATTTAGGAAGGATGTGGAGAAGCTTGAGAAAGTCCAGAGGAGAGCCACATGCATGATCAGAGGGCAAGAGAACAGGTCTTACAAAGAGAGGCTGTGAGCCATGGGACTCTTCAACCTGCAGAACAGCAGGCTCAGGGGTGACTTGGTGGCAGCCTGTAAGTACATAAGGGGTGTGCATCAGGATCTGGGGAATGCCTGTTCACCAGAGCACGCTAAGAGATGACAAGGTCCAGTGGTCAGACTCCTGTAAGACCATTTTGGGCTGGAAATATGAAAAAACTTCTGTACTGTCCAAGCCCCCAAGGTCTGGAACAGACTCCCCCCCAGAGGTGGCGCAGACACGTACTCTGGCCACTTTCAAGAAACAGTTGGACACTTACCTTCCCGGGATCCTTTGACCCTAGCTGACTTCCTCCCCTTGGGCAGGGGACTGGACCTAATGATCTTCGAGGTCTCTTCCAGACCTAAAGTCTATGAAATCTATGATAGATCTACAATGTTAAAGCAATTTGGAAGCTTACCAGTATCTCTATCATAATAAAAATGAATTTTAAAATACCTGTACGTTTTGCAGTTTTCTCATCATAGAGCAGTTAGAGCTCTCCCTGACACCTTCACTTACCAGGATGTGGGGCAGCTGTCCCTGAAGACACAGCTCCTGCCAACAGGTCTCATGCTGTCATGCCCACAACCCCCCCAACAGGGGGCGCATGCCTCCTCCTGCTCCCCCAGCCCCTCCGATGACTGCCCAGCCCAGCCCAGCCCAGCCCAAGCATCCTGGCACATTTAAAAAAGCACCGTACTCACCAGCAGTAGTAGCTGCCATCGCACTCACAGAGGCATCTTGTCAGAGGCCGCCACCACCACACAGCACGGGGCAGCGAGGGATCAGCCCTAGCCACCTAGCACCAGAGCTGCCACTGCCCACATTGCACGAGTGCAGCCTGGGTTGGTAGGGTGCCATGCGGCTCTGTGTGCTCTCGGGCAGCTGGGGCCCCTGCTGCTGTCACCCGAGGCCCAGCCCCACTCAGCCTGAGTGGCCCCAGTTGACAGAGCCCCATGGCACCCTGCCAACCCGGGCCACACCCGCGATAGGGCAATGGCAGTGCGGGCCCGGGCCACACCCGCGATAGGGCAAGGTAGCCGAAGCTGGTCTCTGCTGCCCCCTGCTGTGTGGGGGGACTCTACCAGGAGGCCCCAGTGACCCCAACAGCAGCTGTTACTAGTGGCGAGTGAGGGGCTTTTATTTATTTATTTTTAATTGCCAGGATACTAGGGCCAGGCGGGGCAGCAATGAGGGGGCTTGGCGGGGGATGGGGCCAGGTGGGGCAGTGATCCGGGAGACTCAGGGGGACAGGCAGAGGTTGGGGCCACTGGGGTCCCCCCATGTAGGCAGCATGCTTCAACACTGGGGCAAGGACCAACCATAAGGACACTCTGGCTGGCTACCAGAGCGTGTCTGTGGAGGACCCAAGCCTCCAGTTGCCAGCCCTGCTTTTTTTGCCCAGGGTATTTTTTGACCCTTGGATATCCAGGAGTCTAATTTTGTCCCCACGCTGCAAATTTGCAGCACAGGAAACATTTTTTTTGTTCCTGCACATGCCTCTTGCAGCACCTCAAAGGGCTTTGAGATGCTGCAAAAGGCACGTGTGTGCTCATCTGGATGTGCCCAGTAAGTCCAATAGTAGTCATTCAAAAAGTCCTCTCCTGCTCTAGCTATTCAGTCATTTTCTTCTCAGATTTCACCTAACCTTCCAATAGGTAGGTTTGGAATATTCTCTCTCCTTATATTTTTCCAGGCTTACAATTTAAACTACATTTTTCTACTAATTACTCACCTATAGTTCTAATCCAGACTTGTTTCCTTTCATCAAATTGAACAATTCAACCTACCATTCCCCCTGATGTCTTTGGGATGACCAAAACTGAAATCCTTTCCTTTTTTCTTCAGGCCTCCTAATGCCCCCTATTCTCCTGTCACTGTTGAAACTATCAGACTACCAATACTTCATACCCATAAACAAAGCTTTTACTGTAAAGCATCCCTCACCCACAACCCATATATATTTAACAGTTGTTTTTCTTCCTAATAAGTGAAAAGACATTTTCTATACTAAGAACTGAAAGAAGATTGGGAAGCATGACTGTGACGGGCCAGCAGATTAGCTCTTCTGGGTGACAGGCATGGAAGTAGGGTCTTAAAGTTCTGTGGTATCATTTGGGGAAAACTGCCCTAAATATGGAGTTGCCAGCACAAATGGAAGGAACAAAGATGGCGGCCACCCCTCCCCACCATTGCTGATTGGCTGAGAGGGCTGCCCATTGTGCAGCTCTGCCCCTTTCTGCCCAGCAGCAGTGATGGGCAGGGCCACATGATGGACAGCCCTCCTAGACACTCAGCAGCAAGGGGTGGGGCCACATAACAGACAGCCCTCTCAGCAGCAAGATACAGGATCACTGGGTCCCTTGGCCAAACAGCAGCAAAGGGCAGGCTCACCACGAAAAAAGGTGATGGAATTGGCTTTGCTTGCTGCAACTTAGGTAGATCCTTCCTCATATTCCACTGCATTTCAAGTTTTTGTCCTTACCTTCAAAATCTTTCACAATTCTGCTTCCCCTTCCTTATCTACCATTGTCCTTTTGCATAAACCTCTCTGATCCAACACTGATACCAAACAAACTCCACAACCCATTTAACCTCTTATCCAACAATAATCTTTACTTTTTTGTCAATGCTGCCATGTGTTATCGGAAAATTCTTTCTGTGGTTCAAGAGAACACTACTCTAAGCTACACACACATACAAGCTTACATAAAATGAATAGGTAAATGCCATTTTTTATTAAATTTTGTTTTTGATTATCAGTTCAAAGCACTTTATTCCTCTCCATCATATCCTTTGTCAGTTTTTTTAGACTCACCACTGAGGTCAGTACTGCATCTTTCTTCCTTTTTTTGAAAAGGAATCTAGCACATTCTGAACACTACATAATGAAAACAATAACAGTGATGCAGAAGAAAACAGGAAATGCTTTTATTATTCACTATGCTAACAATATAAACATACAAGCGTTCAGTAAGGAAACATTTACATGCTTTACCTACAACATATAGCTGTGTTTTTGATACTCTATTAACATATCTGCCAGTAAAACACTGCATAAATGTCTAATAGTTAAGATATGCCATGCAGTTTTATTTCATTCAATACAATTTATTAAAAGGGCTTAACACAAAATTGCTCTTTTGCATGCAGCAAAACAATATTCAGTACAATGCGTTTTATTCTTCAGATTCCTATTCAGTACCTAACAACTGCTAGAGCTCTCTGGTGTTCAGCTGAACACCAGGAATAGGTTGGGTGGGAACAGGGGAGAAAGGGGAGATTCCAGATACCGTTGTTAACCAATTTTCACATTGTAGACTACTATACGCTAATTGTAAATATGCAGTTAACCAGAATATTTATGTACTTATTAACAAAGCTATACTAAATATCCTGTGCAAAATCAGAACACCCAAAAAGCAGTCAAAGCATGAAACAGTTAATTTTTAAAATGCACATCTACATTTTAGGTTATTTTTAACTGACTGGGAAGAAAACAAAAACTTATGACATATGGTTTTATTGATGTGAAATATAAATGCCCTAGTAGTATGCTATTAGGATTTTTAAAACCATTTGTTGTCTACTACTCCAATTTGATACTTACATTAGGTACCTTTTATTTACAACTGTTTATCACTAGTTGAATATATTTTTCAGGAAAATTGTCCAAAGAAATTAAAATATGTAGCTGATTTTTATTTTTCAGTAAAAGTTACCTAAAAAGGTTTAACTTTGGTTGGGGGGGAAGAGGGAAAGCCAAGGGTGCTATTGAGCAAGAGAAAGCAAGCAACAGCGAGAGCATTCCCTCTTCCAAAATGAAATTTCTAACGTGGTTTGGGCTGAAGAAGTACTTTCCACAGCAAAAATGTTTTTGGAAATATTCTGACCATTCATTTTTAACATCATGGTACCTCATGTTCTACAGAATGCAATCATCTGAAGAAAACACCAGCATTTTTGCAGAGCTTTGTTTTACCTATGCAACTAAAACAAATCGTTCAAATGTTTGCAGGCTAAGAGTTATGAGTGCTTACATGCAGACATATACATGATGGTAGCAGCCTTGTGAAAAAACTACGGAGCCTGGCTTTATGTTGCATTTATAATGCACTTTTAACAGACTCACTAATCCACCTCCAGTAGGAATAACAGCTTTTTAAAATCACAAAGCAACTTTTAGATATCTTTTTATAAAAGAACAGCTATCTAACACAACCAAAAATATTTTACACTTTTCCATCAGAACATCATAGATGACCCTGCAGGACATGCCATATTCAATCCAAGGTAATATGTTTGAGGTCAAATATCAAGAGAAGAAACAGATGTTTGATATCAGTTTCAATCAAGACCCCTTTTTCCAATTGTCTACCCAATCACTGGTCAGATCCCATAGGGGTGTTCTTATGTTCCATCCAAAGACTGTTCAGTTGCACTTGCAGTACCCAAACAGCTTGGCTTTAAACATGGTGAAATACAAGCTCAAAAAAACAAAAACAAAACAAAAAAAACAAAACAAAAAACACCTTTTCAAGTTTTGTTTATTGTTAGCTACGTGGCATAAAAAAAAATACGCAAGTGAAACAGGTTTTAGTGGCATGAGTAATGCAGTCATGCTAAACTGGTTCAATTCTTGAATAATACAGTAGGCACAAAAATTCACACTATCTAAACCCTTTATATCCCTGCTACAAACACACACAAAATGACCCAGACTATCAGTGGACAGTGAATAAAAAAAAAAAAAAGAAAGAAAGAAAGAATGATGTAATAAGTAAGAAGGCAAGACCAGAATCACTCCTGTTCAAACTATTCTATTCACATTCAAATACTATTTCACCATTCAAATTTGCTGCTGCTGGTATGATCACACACTTCACATATCGCTCAGAACCTTTTCTGAAGGGAAATAAAAATCAATCTTAAAAGGGACAAATACTCAAGCATAAGATTATGAACACTCACTATTGTTAAAAAATGGAATGCTGGGGTGGATTTTATTATTCAAAAAGCTAAAACTGGAGATAAGATGCTGTGCTAATTAAATGTATAATGCTATAAAGAACATAGGGCAAACAACTGAAATATAGGAGGGACATATCACTTGTATTGCTCATGAATGAACAAAGATAAAAGGCAAGACACCCATTAACTCCATACTTATTTCAGAAGCAGTAAAGACCACAGAAAAAGAGTTCGTCCAAGGAGGGGGGAAAGAGGGCAAAATTCCTGTAATGCCATCATCACTTTATATTTTGTGAGATAACTAAGGCAATGCAAGCAAAACTAGCTTTAGGACTCGTATATTTTGCAAACCTGAATATGCAGTAAATACTTACACCTAGAGGACCAAGATGTCCACACATGAGTATTTTTCAATCCTTGACTCTTGTTGCGTTGCATTTTTCTGCTAAAATAGACAATGCCCTCAAAGAGTACAACAACCTCTCTCATAAAAATTAAATAGTTCTGCTTCATGAATAGGTTTAAATACAATTAATTCTATTTTATGTTGCCAATAAAATGGCAAGTTCAATCCACATCCAAAATTTCTAGCGCTACAAATGAGCATTTTCAGAAAAACTCCACAAAAACCAGTCTCACTGCCACCTGCTCAAAGCAGAATGCATAATTTTCAATAATAAAATCAATAAGAGAGGAAAATTTGAAGAACAGAACTGAAAAGATTTCCATATAAAAGTCACTAGCAGAAAACATTTTCTTACACTGACAGTCCAAAAAACTTCAATATTACCAAACTTAATCATTTTATACAAGTCTCATCTAGTGTATGTGTAAGATATCACACAAATGCACACACAGCTGTAACTGTCTTGATTCCTAAAACTGGACTGTGTTGAAAATTTTTTCAGGACAGCAGTTTTCAATTTAAAGTAACAGTAGAAGCCAAAATACTTGGCAGACAATAAAAACAAACTCTCATATTTAAACACAATTACAGTAGAGTACCCTATAATTCTAGGATTGTATGAAAGCAAGGAATAAAGTTTAACATCCTTTTATTCTATTTAAAGCCCCATGTTTTCAAAAGATTTAGATCTCAAGGTCTGATATATATGAAAACATTTATTTTGCAATTAACATGGAGAAACAATTGTAATGAAAACTCCAGAAATGTTAACAACACTCCATGTATTTATAAATTATATGTAATTTAAGTTCCTCCATCCTGGAGAAGTATAATACTCTAAGAACTATCCTAATCTTCACCCAGCAATAATTTCAAGATGATATTATTATTCTCATTTCCTTGAATAATATCCATACTCCAGGGCCATTTTCCTTCTCATATTCAATATCATGCATGCTTGTATCAAGATTCCTTTCTTCATATCCTGTCACAGTATCAATCACTGCCTCCTGTCCACTCAATCCACTTTTGATTTATCAGCCGCCGTCTTTCTGGACTCCATAACTCGACCCAAACCATTTTAACAAGACATTGACAAATAGCACCCAGTATCACATCAACCTGTTCCACTTAGTAAACTAAGAAACAGTAACTGTGACATCTCTGCATAAGTATTCCATTCTATTCCCCAGACTGATGTATATTAATGAGGAGATGGTATTTGAAATGCTTCTTCCACATCAGCATCTAATATGATCAAATTAGGAAATGGGATGATTTATTAAATTTTCTAGAGCTGAAATATTTCTTTATATCACTATATGTGTGGTTTCAGAAAGTGAGCTGTTGCTTTCAATTTTTCCACTGCGGATATGCCTGCATTTCACAGATGAATTATTGTCTTTAAAAAGATTGCAAGAAGGCAAAATGTTATTAAGCAAATGCTCAGTAAAACAAACTAAATCGGTTTTAAAATTCCTAATTTAATGTAAATCTTGGTTGTTTTGCTGAAATTCAGTTTGTGATCTTATTAAGTCGTATTTGCATCGTACTGTCTTGCTGTAGGACAGTTTAAAATTTATAGCATCACTAGGCAGCCTCACTTCTTGACTCTTAAAATGCATCCAAAATAAAATAATTGCAATATGCACACATTTTGTTTTCTTTGAATATGGAGCAAGAAAAATCCATTAAGACTAAAATATATATATATATATACACACACACACACATACACACACACACACACACACACACACACATATATGATACCTACTGAAAATAAGTAGAAAAGGATTTTAATATTTTTAGGCCTAAAAATTGATATTTTTGAATGTTTGACACCTACAAGATATTGTACATTTTTTATTATTTCTTATGAAACGTGTGTTAGAAAAAGTTACAAAAGAAAACATTTTAGACCCTATATGCTTTTACTAACCTGCTCATTAATTTGAAAGCATGCACTACTCCAATTTGGTGGGAGGCAACATAGGAGAAAAAGAAAAACAATATGAGATGCATGGCCCATAACATCTACTTGACCATTTCAAAGCCAGGCCAGGTACATAAGGTTGGACAGACATCATCTGATGGTCCTATAGTCTCCCATGTGAAATGTGTTTTGTAGCTCAGTTCATTTTCTGCTGGAAAACCCAATCCCAAATCAGAATTAGAGCACAAGATAAAGGGATGAGCCTGGGTGGCATAGAGAAAACTGTATTTTCATAGCCACATCCTAGTCTTCTTTTTCTGTGGTTCAGGAGACTGAATTCCTCAGGTTTTCTAACTTACTATCTTTCATAAGCAGTAGATCAACAAGAGTATGTTAATGGCTAGTATATTCTTCAGCACATTAATATAAACTTGACTGCTTGGGCCAATTTTTATCATTGTTTTAGTTTTTTCAGGGTTTTTTTTTTTTTTTGGAACTTTAATAGGAACTCTCAGTGAAATTCTGAAGGGTAACAAAGATAACCAAAAGATATGAAGAACTCACAATTTATTGATTGGGTGCTACATTTGTTTTAGAACTATTTGAAAATAAGTGTCTCTACCATACAGGAAGCCAAGCTCCCAAACTTCGATGTTACAGCACTACCCAACCCAACAGACAAGGGCCTGTGAACAGAACTGAAGCACAACAGTGTCTAGAGATGCACTGATTTTCTGTTGATTCACCATAATGCTTGATGAGTATAACAATAAGCCATGCCAGGGCATGGCCTTGTTTGTGGACCTATCTTGAATATGTTCTCAGTTTTCTGGCCTCAGTCACTAAAAAACAAAACACCGCCCTCTATTCAACCTCTGATATAGCCGATTATCACTACACCAGGGATGTCAAGTTTATGTTCAGGGGGCCATATGAGGGGTACAAAGCCAGTCAGCAGGCCAAACTGGACTCAGAATGACCCCACACACTGGATCCAGCGAGCATGCCAGTCTGGTCCAGCATGCGGCACACGTCAGGTATGGTCTGTTGTGCCACAACCTGCATGTAGCATGCAGGTCCAGTCCAAGACCCACAGATAGCACTGCAGGTCAGACAACAGGGCTCCCTGGGCTGGATCCGGACAGTGAACCAAGATGAGAGATTATATGCTCACTTAAAATGGTAAGTACCTCTACCCTTATTGCCATAACCTGAACATATCTGCTGTTTCATATGCAGAACAGAACAAGAAAGTGAAGTCTTCTGGATTACATGGAACCTGACTCAGTTCTGCCCTCCAGAAGCACAGCTATCCTTTCAACAGCACTTTTTGGTTCCATAGCTCCTTTTCTCACCCTCTCAACTATTAAAAAAAAAAAACCAAAAAAAAAAAAAACCAAAACTTAAACTGAAAAACTGCACTGGATTGAGTTTTTACAATATAGCAATTTAAAAGGTCATATACCCACAACAGCCAGTTGGCACTTTGAAGGTTTGGAAGAAGTTTGAAGTGTTCCCTCCTTCCTCTCCAGTCATCACCTCATCTATCTGCCTCTTTTCTCACCCAATTCATTACATATCAAAGGCTTCTTTTACATATAATGCTACCATTCAACACTTGTTTCCTTAATCTGTTCTTTCTGCAGGTACCCTTAATGCAGATTTTGGTCATGCCACCATTTTTCAGTTATGTTTAAGTCAAGGAATAAATAAAAAGGAAAGAAGGCCTTATCCGATATCCCGTTATTTTTCTGAACTTGAACTTGAAGAAATGAAGGATAAAATCAGCATCAACTGTAATTTTTTGTTCTACTATTCCTTTACAGAGTAGTACCCATATCAGATGTCTGTCTACCCTGTGTGCTCTTTAGCAGGCAGTATCTCCTCATCAACTCCAAAGGCAAAATCCTGTATAGCCAGGATTGCACTCCTGGCTATACACTGCAGCAGTTGAGACAATGCGTGTCACATAGTGCAAGATGCTCTGGGAATTACAGTTTTTCAGAGCAGCAGAGTTCACTGCTGCTGGGGGGGAGAACTGACCCCACTTTTTTGCCACCAAAATCAGCAATTCCTTTGCCCTCCCAACATGGGCTCCAGAGATAAAAAAAAAAAAACGGTATGAAACTTCCCCCCTCAGTAGCAGCAAACTCTACCACCACTCTAGAGAACTACAATTCCCATAACAACTTGCACTCTATGATACATGTTGCCCGTGCTGCTGCACCTGGCATGCTGCCTAGTGAGCGAAAGGTAAGAGAAGACTGACCCACGTCCATCCTCTGGTGGTACCCACTGAACTTCTCCATGCATCACCACCAGGTCCATCTATGGTACCACTATGAACAGTTCCCAGTGCACTGCATGACTCCTTTCCTAACTATGACTCCTCTTCTCCTCCATCTTATTTCCTGATGAAAAGCAGAGGAGAGATTAAAGAAGGGAAAGAAGGGGAAGTAAGGAGTGAAGAAACAATACAAGAGATTAATGAAGGAAAGGAGAGCTCTGGAATCCTCTTGCTCTTGAGTAGCTGGCAGTATGGACAACAGAAGAAAAAGAAAAAACAAAAGTTTCAGTCATTCTGAAAGTGGTTTTTGTGCACTGAACTGTTATGTTACAGATCTGAACCGGCCTCTGGCCTGGGCCACTGCAGGCATGCGGCTGCATTTCCAGAATCAAAAGTGAACATCTGTTCACTTGCTTATCAGTTCAATTTACACAGCTTAGACAGAATTGATTCAGTCTCTGGCTTTTTGACTGTCTATATTTAGCCAACACGACACAGGTCTGGTCAGTCTACTCGGCATGCCACACTGCTCATTTCCCCAACCCCCTCCACCTCTCCCACACTCCTCTTCCCTGCAACCCCTCCTACCCCCCCCACCCTCTCTTCCCCCAACTCCTCTCATTCATTAAATTCCTTTTACAATGTCCTCAGTTCTTCCTATCTCACTTTCAAGTACAAATAGAGAACAACATAATAGGAAGGAAAGATGTGCCATCCTGCAGTGCCCAAGACTGATGCACACATATAAGATACAAAAAATGATAAAGGGAGAAGCTCTAAAGAATGAAGCTGTCAAATGGCAAGTTATGTGTATTTCATGAGGCATCTGTTGACTTAATAAATTTGGCATCAGATCACCTAACACACTGAAGCAACTTGAACTAAAGCTGAGGTGGTTTGACTCTTAGCAGATCCCATCTATCCCTCTTCAAACACTGACTAGAATTATAAAGGAGGTCGACGGGGAATTCCACCTAAAACGTAACAAGAGACCTGTATATCAGATTTGAGTCAACTGCCTCTGGAGTACTCCAACCCGGATACAACAAAGGAGACATTTTAACACCAGCCTTACACACCTGATTGCCAGGACACAGACAAGCTTGTCTGCAAAGGTTCTGTTCAAGCCCAATACCAGTTGCTTTTTTATATGTGCTACTATTGTTATTACTACAGAAATTTAACTAGTGGCAATTAATGTTTTATTTAGCAACACTCTCCATAGACTCCCCTAAGAATTTAATGGGCTGATGAGAACAGAAATATTTTACTCTTATTGAAAAAAAAAAAAAAGAGCTCATTTATGTAGGCTTATGCATAGATTTCTTGTGTTCTAGTACAGTTCTGTTCTCCCCACACGTGCAGTATTGCTACTATTCTCTCATGTGTTACTCCTCAAATTGAAATAGCCTTCACATTCCAAGCCAGCTAGTCTATCACAATTCAACTGTACGTGTCCTTATAATTCATTAATCTTGTTCACATTATGACATTAAAGGGAATTAGCTAGACATAAAAATAACCATTAAGTTATTTTACTTTTGTTTCATCCTTTCTTCTGAACCCTTTATTTACTGTCCATTGTTTGCAAGCTCATCAGGACAGAATATTCACACCATCAACCACAAAAGTGCTTCACATATTAAAATTGCTATATAAGTAAAATATTCCATTTGGCATCTACTTTTTAAGTCAGATATAAAATAAGTATATTACTCATTAACAAACATTTATAACCATCACCTCAGTCTCTTATATCTACTATAATTCCATTTATAGGAATCTTATTCAGCAGTGCCCTCAGTACTACAAACGCTTAAATAACTGAATTTCACATGCATTACATTAAGGGTGTCAAACTCACTCTAGGGCCTGGGTTGGATCTCTACCATGGGGTCTTCTTCTGGGGCAGATCCATGAGGCCAAAACAGGAACTGCATTGGGTCAGGGGCCAGGGCCATGGCCAGTGACAAAAGCCCAAGAGTGAGCAGCAGTACAGACTAGGTAGCAGGGTCCAGGAGCAGGGACAGGGCAGGATCAGATGGCAGTGCGGGTGTGGGAGGTAGGGAGGGACAGGGCATGAAAAAACAAACAAACAACAGAACTGGTTGGCAGCTGAGGGGAACAGGCAACAAGACAAGCAAGGTCTGTATCTGCACAACCACACTCACCCCCTGCCTCCCACAGCATGTCCCTTGGGGTCCAGGGATCCTGAATGCTGTCTACTGATAGGTCAGATTGAATGGTTCTGCTAGCCAGATCCAGTACATAGGCCATATGTTTGACACCCTTGAATTAGCCAGATTTTCAGATAAGACTTTTGTATCGTGGGGATACAAATGTCATTATAATTATTCTAATACCAACAACACAGGGAAGCCTTGATTGAAGCCTGTAACAACAGCTTTCTAGTCACAGAATCACAAGATAACAGTAATAAAAAAATGCAGATGTCCATTACAAAATGGTACAAGGCTGGTATAAAGACTGGTGCAATTAATAGTTAGTAGCTTCTAATTTCTTAATAAATTGTTGTAATGGTCCCACGTATTACATTACTTCTACAAATGCTTGCTCATCATTTAGCTCTTTCAGCACATTGTAAAAGAAATACAACTTTATTTGTAATAGCTGTTTAAGATAGCTTTCCCTTTCAAAGTGATTAACTCACAATACAAGATCTTTACCATGTTATTAGAAGGCAAAATTCTACAGTATTCCAATCAGACTGAAAGTACCCAATAAACCAAAACCATACAGATGTATCCAGACTCCAACAGGCTGTCAGCAGATATTAAATTTAAAAAGTCTTAGGCAACAAAAGCACAACCCTGTTTTGCGAAAGGAAAAGGAGTAAACTCCATTAGCAGTAAATAGTAGGCTGCCTACCACTGAATGGAAACTGGGTCTACTGAATTACATGTATGTTTTGAATCATTATCTTGCAGAGTTTTGCAATGTGCTGTATGCTTTTACTTTATTTTATTTTATTTAATACTTGCAGGTCTGCCAGAAAAAAAATTGAACTAATTTAATTGCTCTCCAGAAAGAAGCCTAACAATGACTTCATGAGAACTGTAACAAAAATAGTACAGTACATGTTACGAAATCACAATGGAACAACCTGAGTAACGTCACAGGACATTGCAAAATTAAAGTTGAAACTTGAAAGGTCTACATTCCCCAGTTCATTTGCAATTTTGGGCAATACAAATGTACTTTTAAAACCTTAATTTAATTAGATAACATGTAGTAATGTATCCACAAGCATGCAAAACTGCTGAAGTGCTATAAATACTACATATTTATACATGGGCCATATAGCTTAGAAACAAACTAAGTACAAAAGAACCATCAAAACATTTTTAGAGGCAGATTTTTAAAAGTATTTAGTCACTTATTTCCCTTTATTTCAGTGGAAGTTGGGATTCCTCAATACTTTAATAACCTGGCGCTTAGCATATTCATCTTCCCATATGTATTTTAAGGTTACTTAAGACTTACAAATAACTGCAATAATACCAGTAGTTCTATAAAACTTTGTGTATCCAGTATTTCCTATAATTCAGAATCTGACTTAGGAAAAATATTTTCATTTGTACCTTAAGCTTTTCCATTTATTTTGAAGGCAAGTCTTGTAAACTTAGAACCAATCCAGCAGATATTTACACACAAGTATTCATCCTAGCTATTGAACTCATTAGGAAGATGTTCACAGTTTATACGATTAGTATCAAAGTCCATTGTTAATGCACTCAACCTATCGAGAACAAATCAGTGTTTGTAAGTTAACAAAATTACTACTACCCTAACCCATAGAAAACAGCATACAGGCACCAATTATAATGCAAATATTTACTGAAGTAGGGATGCACTGATAAAGATTTTTTGGGCTGATACCAATGGCCAATTATTAATGAGCCATATTAGCTGATAATGATCCGAGTGGAGACATGCAGCCCAGAAGCTTGGAGAGCAGCGTCCAGCTGGTAAGTCTGTTGGGGGAGAAGGGGCAGATCGAGGCCCCTGCAGAGAGGGAAGGAGTGGGGCTGGGCATGGGATGGAGGGGGTGGCTCCCACCACTGCACGCACCCCCGAGGGGAGTCATGGGGAGGGAAGCACATGCCTTCAGAGCTGTGCACAGTACAAAGGCAGGCTGCCGCTGCGGGGGGGCCCAGGCTAGGGCTGCTCTTGGGGTAGGCAGCGGCAGCAGTGCTGGGAACATAGGCCCCCTCCCCCAGCACCGCCTCCCACCCTGAGTGCAGCCCTGGACCAGCCTCCTTCCACAGCAAGGAAGAGTTTGTTACTGCCCCCAACATGCAGCAGCATACACAGATCTGGGGGGCTGGTGCCCCGCATTAGCTCCCCCAGAGGTACACGCAGAGGTGGGAGCTGCCACCCCCAGATGAGCCACTCAGAGCTCTGTCCCATGCCCAGCCCCAGCTCCACTCCCTCCCTCACCAAAGGGGTCTCGATCTGTCCTCCACATCCCCCTCCCTCCCCTCCCGACAGACTTAACAGCCAGACACTACTCTCCAAGCATGCTGCAGATGTGCATAAAATAGAAGAAGCATCCGCTAATTATTTCCTGCAGCATCTAGATGTAAATGTATCCAATCAGAGCTGCCAAAGTAAAAATTCATTTAATCTTTATATAATAATTTTAATACAAAAAACAGAGAAGCTCAATAGCTAACGAAGTAAAAGCAGATTGCCAAAAGCCCTCATATGCCTAGTAGTTCTCAGTCAACAGATTTAGGTCAGTATATTCAGTAGACACTGACCACAGTTGATACCTCTAGATCAGAGGTTCCCAATCCCCGGGCCACAGCCCCCGGTACCAGGCCACGAAATGTTGGCTGCCAGACCAGAAATCCGGAAGTGATCGGCATACTGCAGACTCGCAGCCAACCTTTTTTATGCTCAGTATAAAAAGGGTCGGCTGCCAGTCTTCAGTATGCCAGTCACTTCCAGTCTGCAGTATGCTGGTCTGCAGTTTGCCAGTCCACGGTCACCTTCAACCTGTTGTTTGCTGGTCTGCAGTCTAAAACGTTTGGGAACTACTGCTGTAGATAAATACAGATTTTGAAGAGATTAAAAAAGACAGATTCTGTAATAGATCTGAAACAGGCCATCTGCAGACAGAAGAGGATCCAGAAGGGGGAGGTGTACACTGGTGCACTTGCACCCACCTTTGATTCCTGGCAGTGGCAGCAGAATTTCAGCAAAGTACAGATAGTCAAAAAGCCTGAGGCTGAATCAATTCAGTCTTTGCAGGTTAGTCTAAAATGCACAGCTTAAACTGAAACAGAAGTGAATACATTTACCCTAATTCAGGAAATGCAGCCACATGACTGCAGTAGCTCAGGCCAGAAGCCAGGGGACACTACAGCATGGCTCTCTGGCGCACAGCCAGCATGAGCTGTATGTTCGCTTCCTCTTCCTGCTGCCCCCAAGGTCTCTGGGATTTGCAGTCCAAAATTACAGCAGCAAGACTCTGCAGGGTTGCTCATCACTTCTCCTTGCTTCCAGGTGCCTCTGGTATTTGTAGTCCACAGTTTCAACCCTTTGTCAGCCAGCCTTCACTGCTCCAGCTAGGAAGCAGATGGACAGGGCCAGCCCTGCTCTCTGGAGCAGACAGCACAGTCCAGCCCAGGGCTGGAAAGCATGCTGGGATGCTGAAGGACTGATTTAACTTGAACCAGGAAGGGGTCTGGGACAGAAGTTTCACAAACTGGTTTGACACAACTCAATTAAGTCAGTTAACTACACTCAGCCAGGTTTATCTTAAACCAGTTTCAGCCATTGTATATCTGGTTTATATGCAGCTGTAAGTAACTATCAGAAGAATAGTTACAGACCTCTGCAGCTACCTTGGTCTCAAACTGCATCAAGGAAAATATAAGAGAAAAAGTTCTTCCTATTTCTAAGCACTGGAACAAACTACATACAGAGGTTGTAGAATCTCCATCCCTGGAAGTTTTTAAGGGCAGGTTCAACAAACACTTGCTTAGGATGGTTTAGACAAGGACAATCCTTGACAATCCTTGCCTTGAGCAGGGGCTTGGACCATATAACCTCCTGCAATCCCTTCCATCCCTATTTTTTTATTCTATGAATATGACTCCATCTCTAAATAGACCCATTTCTAAGTAGGGCACTCCCAAATGAAAATAATCTCCCACCCTGCTGCCCTCCCCTGGGACCTCTGCAGCCTGACAGGTACAACCCAGCGCTTGCAGGGCACAGCAGGGCCATGCAGGAAAGCTGCTTCCTGAGGCAAGCTCTGTGCTGCCCTGTCAACGCATCCCCTGTGCACAGCCCCACACCAGCACCATCCCGGATTGTAAGCAACTCTGGGGTCACTTTTTGAAAATAGAAAACTATTTCCACCTTTTAGGACCTATTTAAAAACTACTTTGAATTTTCTACATACTATTTTTTATGGTTCAACTATCATAGTTATTGGCTAACAAGTAGGTATTTAGCTATTGGCTAACACCTAGGTATTCATCCAAATAGGCATGCATATTTTATATAAAAACTATACCTTAATCCAAAATCTAGAACAACGATTTACTTTTAAAACTTCCTAGAAGTTAACGAGCTACTACAACATGCTTACAAATATTTACTAACACCCAAAGACAACAACTCCCCAAACTTTGGGGGAATAAAAAAGATCAAATTAAAAAAAACCTGAAAACAAAGTTATTTGATTATCATTTTGGGAGGGGGGGGGGTGAAGAAATCATACCTTCTTGTTCTACTCTTTGATCTTGATCTCTGAGACCTGTAGGATTTGCCTCTGCCTCTTGATCGACTACGACTCCGTTTTCTTCTTGATCCATATGAAGAACTACTGCTAGATCGATGTCTGCGTCTAAAAGAAATACCACCATTAGCAGCTCCCTCCTAATTCTATTTTTAAAAAAGACACTCTGAATTGATTAGTTTTTATTACTATGGCACCTATGAAATAAGGGTCACCATAAACAAGCACAGTATCAGAAAAGAGTTTCCATCTCAAAAAACCCTCACAAGAAAAACACAGGTCACTTTATTTGGAAAATCCCTTCACAATTAAACAAGTGACTGTTACAGCTCGCAAGCTATGCTCGAGCAGTATTAAAAATTGCTTTTGAGCATGCTTTTAGTTTCCTTCCATCTTGGTTCTTTGAAGAATGCTATGGTAAAAGAATGTTTTGCAGTGTGAACTGAAGAGAGAGCAAAGACAGGGCTCTTCCCAACATTATTTGGATATCTTGAGCCATCTTCAGAAAAGATAACTCCTTCTCATATCTGTGAAGTGATAGGTTATAGATAAGATGACAGAAGACCTCCAAAGCATCATCTTTGAGACAAGCTCTCCATCCTAGATTTAGGAGTCATAGGTGCTATAGAGGATTCTAACTGTTGAGATAAACACAAGCTTATCCCATTGAAGACTTGGCAAATCAATACTAGAACACAGAATTAGATACAGAAGTAACATGAAGCCAATATAAGTTATAGAGCACTGGAACCATGCATTGCAAGTGTGTCATCCTACTTAAAAAAATAAAAATAAAAAATAGGTTTCCTTTGGTATGAATAGCACTACAGTAGTCCGGACTGAAGGACGGAACTGGTAAATTACAATAGCCAGGTCCTCTTCTGTAAGTGGGAAATGGATCCTTTTTGCTAATGGAAGATGAAGAGTAGTACTGCTGCTTTTGATTCTTAAGGGTCATATTAGATTCATTTCTGACCCTAACGTGTAATTCTATCTTAACTGCCAAGGACAAATGTCCTAAACTGAGGGCAAGGCAGAAGTGCCTGCCAGTCTCAAAGCAAACACTTTGGTCTTTTCTGGATTCAATTTAAGTCAGCTGGTCTTCATCCAAACTCTAATCTCCCTCAAGCTCTGTTATCTGTGAGATAGCCGTGCCTGCACTGGGACAAAAGAGATTCATAAAGCTGCATGTCATCAGCATAGTGCTGGCATCGAAGCCCATTTCATCTCACTATGTCCCCTAAGGGTATTATGTAGATGCTAGGCAGGAGCAAAAAATAGAACTAGCCAACTTGCCCACCATTACTTGTGAGTGATTGAAAAGAAGAAACAAAATGAGGCTAGCCAAAAAAAAATAAAAATCTATAGATTACTTCCACAAGATACAGGTGAATCAGCAGCACTTTAAGTTAGGTCAAATGCAGCTTAACAAGTTGTTTATTCTCAGTTTGTTTTCCCCTCTCTCCATCACTAAAATATGCTCTATCAACGCAACTTTGTTCCAAGTCCATCTGAAGTCAGATTATGGGATAGTCAAAGTATGTGAAGACCCTGGATGCTGCTGGAGTGATGCAATGGTACTTTTTCCTCATCAGAAAGGACAGGCGGGACAAAAAACGAAATAAAGGTTATCAAGCATATTGGCTTAGTGTCCATCTCCTGAGGATGCAAACTAACATATTATAGGTTTCCTCCACACAACAACAACAACAACAACAACAAGGTAAGAATAATAGTGAAAACAAGCTTGCATAGCTATCATTTTAGAAAACACGTCCATTAATATACATCTCCTTCTCCACTGCACTCTTGAATGGTTGGCTTTATTTTAGCAGCAAGTATAAACATAGTAATACATAGTGAAGTTTCTTGTGCTGTTAATGTTAGTGCATAGTCTATTAGACCTCTAAAATGGGATTCCAAATTCACAGTTAAAAATTTGACAGAACGGAAGGGAATATGCTTATTTTTAATATACATTTTATTTTTAAAGCTGCATTCACACCAGTAATGTTTTAAATGGATTATATAGTTTTTCTGTGATCCAAGACCCAAAGATAATCTTAGTAGGAAAGCCCAGAACAAGCATTTGTCATGCAACATGTGGCAAGTACAGAGAACATGCACTGTATTCAAATATTTTTAGCCTTGCTGCATAGTGTCATGCACAGATGCATGTAACATGAATTCACCTTTTCTCGTAAGAATGTGAACGGGCTTGGAGATCTCGAGACCGTGAATTCGACCTGGACTTCCTTCCCGATTTCTTACGGCTGTATGTTCTGCTGTCTGAGGAACTACTTGAAGATGAACGCCTACGGTGCTTCTTTTTTCTCCTGCTT
The DNA here is from genome assembly GCF_052110815.1 of Crocodylus siamensis. NCBI lineage: Eukaryota > Metazoa > Chordata > Crocodylia > Crocodylidae > Crocodylus > Crocodylus siamensis. The sequence continues at coordinate 75,663,193 of NC_143400.1, read as the reverse complement.
CGATTCTCTTCTTCTGTGTCTGATGAGCGACGTCCCATTTTTACAACTATTTAAAAAAAATGAAAACTATTCTAAAATATAACATTGTCATGCAGAGTTTGTAAAACATTAGATGCATGTGTAAATACCACTTTGTAAAAGTCAGAAGTCAAAACATGAAGCATGGGGAGGGGCTGACCTTTTATTTTAAATTCCTAGTTAGACTTATAAATTAACACATTAAAATTAAACTTTTAAAATATGATCTTTCAACTCATATTAGCTGCTACAAACTTTGAAATAGCTCACAAGCAAGTTAATCACAGTCAAAATGTTCTGGTACAGCCACCTGCAACATCAACATTATGTATTTTCTCCTTTTTATTCATTTTCTGTCTTACTCGGATATTAGTACTTTTACGAATCACTGGAAGGGATGGCTTTTAGACATTTACATAGGCATTTAAAATCTGAGACCTTATAAGAGGACCAGACATTGTCAGTACTACAATATCTTTAATTACGTTTAACTTGCAATTTTGTAAAGAGAACCATAGTAATGCAACTGCATTGTCCACACAATGCTAGTCAGTCAGTCAGTCATACTTTCTATTGCTCAGTATTATTGCTTGTTGATCATATGATTAAGTCACTTGTATGTTTATGGACATATAACTGGAAGCTAAGTAACAGAAGAGGAAAAAGTTTATCTGGAACTTTTAAGCTATAAAATAAGAGGATGGAACTTCTTCTACAGATTTAGTTGTTCAGTTTAAAAACCACACAACTTTAAATGGTTTAATTCCAAAATCAGAGCTATAAATATTAACCTTTAGATGTGTTTCTTGATCCCCCAAGGTGTTTGTGTGTATAAAGTTTCAGGTTTATGGATTGTGATAACAGGGCTGTAAAAAACTGCCATTCATTTAATTACTGGAAAGACAATCACCTTTTCTTGGTTTGGAACTCATAAGAAATCAGTTTTATTGCTGTCACTTCATGATTAAAGAAATAGTATGCCTCTTGAATTTTTCAGGCTATAAAAGTTGATAATGTTTTAAATCCTTTTTTTGTTCCAGAGGCACCACCCCCACCCACGCAAGATGTTAAGATTCCCCTTCCCTTCAACTAATGGTACTTAATAAAGAGGCCTTCTTCCCAAGAACAAGCAGTGTTAAGCTGTCTGGTTATAGCTAAACTAAGAACACTGCAACCCACAATTCTCACTATTATTATGATTTCTGGAGGCAGTAGTGTAGACAGGGTTGAGGCATTTTTTATCAGTGGTAAAGAGTTACAGTTCCTGACTTTCCTAGCATAGACTAGTCTTTTGAAATCTTTCTCTGACATCAGATCTTTACCCTTCCCCATTCTTTTCTTCATATAAACAGCAGAACTTAATCTCTAACTAAGAAGCTAAAAACACAACTAAAGGGAACTTCTCAATTATGCTCATTTAGGCACATTCACAAAAAGGTTTAGCTGCCTGAAATGGAATTAAATTTCAACCAAGTCCAAGAGTAGGATGTACAAAACCCCTGAAATATCTAAAGGGCTAGGGAACTTAACTGTTAAAAATATAGGTGCCTGCAGACACAAAGTTCTGTTTGTGTTCACACTCAAAGCTGCCATCATCTTGGCAGGACAAAGTGTCTCAGCAGCATTCCTCAGTCAGGACTCAAGGTTAGCATCCCTAGGCATCTTTACATATACTCTGGGCTGGGGGAGGAGGGGCGCTTTAGAGTGACTCCAGGAAACCGCTCTAATTAAAGCACCTACAGCATCTCATGTATTCAGCGCCCTGGGCTTCAAAATGCTGGCAGAGCACTTTAACTAAAACTTGTTAGATAAGCTTTGATTAAAGCACCCCGACTGCCATTTTCAAGCACAGGAATGCTGAATACACGTGATGCAGAGGCTGCTGGAATGTACTAATTAGCATGCATCAGAGCAGGCATCAGGCACACATATAGGTGCCCCCTGGACCTAAGGATCCTGAGGTGCCCAACTAGCAAGAGTGTTCAGAACATGCCCAAATGCTAACACCAAGTTCCATATGCATTAATTCAAGAACAACAGAAGGACATGATGTCCCTCCCCTTCCTACAATAGCCTAGTGCAGGGTTCTCAACCTTTTTAGCCCCGAGGCACTCAGACTCAAGGCATCCTTCAGAAACTGCCAGCTCTGTTCTTTCACTCCTTTTTTTTACTCCAGAACTCAAAAAAATGCAAACAAGTCAGAACGGTTTTGACGCAATGGATTCCTATTTGAAATCTCTGGCGAGATCCAGATACACACGTGCATTTCCCCAGGGACAAACAAAAGCAGCACAATATGTGCTGCACACTATGGTGTGCCACAAGTGGCCCAAGGTGGGGTAGGGGAGGCTGGGGCCAGTACCTGGGCTGGCCCCTAGCAGCCTTACATGGGTTTCTAGGGGTCTCCTGGGGCTCCAGCAGTGATGATCCAGCAGTAGGGAGCCTGGCCACCAGCCAGAGCATGGCTCCAGCCAGACAGGCTCCAGTTTCAGGTAGTGCACACTGCCACCACATATGCCACACTGCTTTTTCTGCTGAGGGATTTTTTGGTACCAGAATTTCGTGATGCCAGAAAAAAACCCAGCACTGCAAATTTGCAGCACAAGTAATGCTTGCATGTGTTGCGTGTGTAGCACTGCAGATGGGTCTGCAGCGCCACATGGGCTAGAGACAGACATTTAAAAAGCCTGAGCCTGAATTGATTCAATCTTTGCAAGTTAGTCTAACCTGCCTAGGCCGAATCAGTTTGTAACTGTACAGACATCCCCCCTAGATTGAAAAGAAGCTGGGGGGCGCTAGAGCAGCCCTCTCTTCCCTTCCACAGAGCTGAACTGAGGTGGGGTATGGCCAGGCCCCAGCAAGACACTCTGATTAGAGAGGGTGAGCGAGGGAGCCAGCAGGGATTTACACAGCATTTAGTTACACAGCAGGGAGTTACATACCATTTATCAGCCCATCAGCAAAACAAAAGGCTCTCTCATTAGTTCAAGCTCTTAAACAACTTTTTCCAAGACAGGAAAAGAGACATTACCAACTGCCCATTGATTAGCTCCAAAAAGCCCTAAGCAACGCTGTCCTGTCTGCCTTTGTCCTGTCTCCCACAGCATGGACATAGCTAGCATGTGGTATGCTAGTTAATGCTGAGAGGTGTCTGTGTTAGGCAGGGGGGGCTGGAAATCCCTGCTTGAGCAGGGCGGGGAGACCAGAAGGAAGCCAGGCAGACCCTGCTGTACCTACCGGAGTGGGGAGGAGGGGCAGTGAATTTTGCTGGGCTACAGCAGAGAGCAGAGCCTCACCCAGAGCTGCAAAGCATCTGGGATTCTGGGCGACTCTGGTTTATCTTAAACCAGCAATGGGTCTGGGACACACATTGCATAAACTGGTTTGACTCAAATCGGTTAAGTCCAATACTACATTCAACCAGATTTATCCCAAACCGGTTTCAGCCATTTTCAAACCGCTTTATATATAGTGAACATCTGTTCTATTACATGTTTAAACCATTTTCTGATCATTTTCACTTAAACTGGTTTGTCTGCGATGTCTATCCTTAGCCATACTGCACTTACACACTTGTCTGGACACACCCTCTGGGTCTGTCTTGTAAATCATACATAAGTGTTTGCACACCTAACCATGCTAATAGTGCACCCTGAAAAACATCTTAATGTACCCCAGGGTGAAGCAGCACCTTAGTTAAAATTCTTTGGCCCAGTGAAAAGAACACTTGCCCACAAAAAGAGAGACCTAAAGTGTATACAGAAGTGCTCCATGCATGTTTTATAGGGCTGTAATTTAGAGCACTTTTTATAGCACTATAAAGTTAGTTACAGCGCTTTTATATTTGTAAGCTACCACCAAATCCCCCCAAACTCTTCTCTTTTAGGCTGAACAGTTCCATACCTGTCAGCCTTTCCTTGTATGGCTTGCTCTTCAGGCCACTAATCATATAGGCTCTTCCCTGAACTCTCTCAAGCTTCTCCACAACCTTCTTGAAGTGTCGCACCCCGAACTGGCCTCAGTACTCAGGCTGCAGCCTCACCAATGCAAAGCAAAGCATTTCCCACTGCCTACCTTTGACACACAACTAGCATGCTGAGCAGCACAATGGTGAATCCCACTCCTAGGCACCCAGCTCTCCCACTGCACTACATGGGGCTCTGAAACGCCTAACTCAGGGCCTTGGATTCCATTTCTGTAGCCAAGCACCTAAAATCTAGCCATTGTGATGCCAAGCATCAACACGCCCGGGTCCCTTTGTAGATCTACCTTAATCATCTGTGGCTTCAGATCCTCAGCACTCTGCAGGACTCTTTCTTCAGCCAACACAGTTTGAGCAACAAGACAAATCAAACTGAAGAACAAGGGAAAACTGAATCCAAAAAAAAAAAAAAAAAAAGGTGTGTAGATATGTTCACCACTGTATGTGTATTGTTAACATGAAATAGTTTCGCTCGTTCCATGAAGGAGTGAAACCATTGGTCCACATTTTCAAAGGCTTACAACTTGACCAGATTTGGGCAGATTTTCAAGAGGGCAGTTCAAGGACTTACCTGACCCAAAGGCCTTTTCCTGACAAATTTAAAAGTCTCAAACTCCAAGCATGAGGATGTTAGAGAAACTCAAATGAAAGGTCACCAAAATTATTCTAAAATAAGCAAGAATGTTCTCTCCTGGCCTGTTTCTTGGGAACTACTGTACAATTTTGGCAAAAGTTTTCAAGAATGTTCAGCCTGAAGCAGCAACAAGGCCCAGAAAATTTCAGTTGAAATGGTTTATGTCTGGCAGAGTTCTGTTGCTTATAAAATAGGTTTTTAGAGTGGGAAAGTTATTCTAGTTCTATCAGCCTTGACAATAACATTGCAAGTAGCCAAGTAACTTCATGTACCGCATAAAAGAATTCAAACAAGACTAGTGGTAAAAAACAAAACAAAAATAATATTTCTATAACATCTATTCAACAACTAAATGTAGGCAAATTTAGTGCAATAAGAAAATACATACTGAATAACCTGGCTTCACCTCATCTCATCTTCTAAGTTTCTGGAATTATTTTATTTAAGAGAATTATTCAATTTGAAACTAAACATACAAACATATTTTTGTACTATATTTAACAAATTACAGGTTAAGAACAACCTTAACAATGTAATATTCCACTGCAGAAGAACTAATTTTCTGGTAAAGAATCCTCCTATGGATTAGTTTTCAGCACAGTGTCTAATTAGACATCTTTAGCTACCTCAATCAAATGGACAGCAGCTATAACATTACAACAAAGTTCACATTACTTTGACATCAGGTCCCTATTACAAACAATGTTTGTCTACTGCTAGGAAACATTGTTCATAACTAGTTTGCAGTGATATCAAGTTTCGAGTAATTGCCAAATATCTGTAGCATATGGCTCCTGATCCCTGTATATAAGATCTTTCCAATATGATCATATTATCCAGATACTGAAAGAAAAGGTGTCACATCCACTTCATTATCCCTTTTTCTTCAAGAGGCACTGGGCATGCCCTTTGGTAGGACAGAACACAGGATAACAACTTCCTGCCATAGTCATTCCTGATCAGCTCTGGATCCTGGAAAACCAGGGCAAAAGGAAAAGTAATTTTCCTTCTCTGAAGGCCACTAAAATTACTTTCACTGCATGGGAGGATTTTATTTTTAAAGGAAATCAGAAATGAACATCACAGAACTAGTCCAATAGAGAAAAATAAGAAAGGCAGCAATCTGGACTGTAGTTGCCACCCACTGACTGTCTCATGGCCTCTGTAAACATGTTCGTGGTCTCAGTCTATTTTCAAAATTACTATTAGACAAAACTCTACAACACAAATACCAAGAAAGCCATTCGTAAGTGTCAACTTCAGCAAAAAGGCCCGGGATAAGTCAGATATTCAACTACTTTCTCAACCTGAAATGTGACCCACTATAACAAGAAGTCACAGGCACTGGCCATGATACTCTGTTACATCAGAATACTTCACTTGGAAAATGGCATCTAACTGACATCCCTCGCAAGCACTGAATTAATCTTAAATATTAAGAAATTGTTTATCTTAAGTGAACATTTCAAAGGAACAATATGAATTACTACTGTTGTTGCTACTTCTCCCACTGAAAGAGTTCATTTTAAAATTTTAAAGCACTTTACAAAGAAAGTTGGAATCCTTACTCCCATCGTATGTATGGGAAAAGCGAGGGACATAAACTTAACCTAACCTGCCCAGGGGTGTCGACCTCAAATGCATTTGTGGACCAGATCCAGACTAGGTAACCTCTCATGGGCCAGACAACCCACTTCTGGGTCCAGCCTGTTGGGGCTTCTTGCTACTGCTGCAGCTGCCAGAGCAGCTCAGTGCCAGCAGCCAAGAAGTTTAATGTTGCCACCACTCAACCACTGACACTATGTGGCTACCACATGGGATTTAATGTTGCTGCCTGCTGCTGATTTGCATGCCAAATAGCAACCAAAAACCAGAAATTTGAGTTCCCCACAAAAATTAGTCAGTACAGTGCAGAGCTGTTTTACAGCACCTGCAAGGATTTATGCAGAAATATTAATAACTTTGCTACATAAGGCTAATAGGAACCACTACCAATTTCTTTCCTTTGCTATTCTGAAGAACAAAACAAAATGCCAAATGCTTTACGTTGGTGTAAAGGTTACAAATCCATTTTAAAGTAATTTGAAAGAAAACCACACTGAGAGTTTAGACAGAGGTCAGCAGTGCCATAACTTCTTGGCTATGGGTTTATATGGATTAGGGTGAGCTTGGACAGATTTATATTTTTAATTATTAAAAGTTGTGTGTTTTATACTATTTGTTTAGCCAACCATTTTTAAAGCTGATCTTGAAGTTGAAGTTTGAATAAACAAATAGAGGCTCGTAAGCCTGCTCAATTTTCAATGTCTCTCCTCTCTCTCCCAAGTTCACAAAACAGAAAGAGCTAAAAGCAGAGCAAGAAAGTGCTTAGCTTCTGGAGTTTGCTTTGGCGTCAACTGGAACAGAAAACACACAAAATCCTGCACTTAGCAGGTAAACAAAACAAAAACTATTTTAAACCACTGTTTGAAAATGCAGTTATTTATGTTTCTATCTAATCCCTGATGACCATGTAGAATCTAATCTCACAGAAAAGAAACTTTTTCATCACTTTTAAGGCTAATTAGTGCCATACCTAAAAGTTTACAACCCCCCCACACACACACAGGACAATGTTTTTCAGCTATTTTTGTGCTCAAAAAGTATCTAGGCTTGTATCAGTGGGGGGGGCTTAATTGCTATGTAAGAAAGAATTTTCATTGAAATGTAATCTTTATTTTACATGCTTTGCTTCAAGCTGATGGAAAAGGAGTTGGAAAACTGACCAAGATATTTTTGTATAATATTGGTCTGAACCAAAGATTTTTCATTTTTATCAGTTCAAACATATCCGCTCTCTTACCCACTCTATGGTTAGTGTTCCCTCATTTTTTCCAGAAAGTTATTTTTTAATAACTTGATGAAAAGTCACAAACAAAATTATTCTTAAATGTAAATAGTGGCTCACGTGTGACAAATATAGTCTATATAAAAAGACTAAGTTCAGTCCTTTAGATCCAAAGGTCAGTAAAGAGTTGGCAGAAGTAGAACAGAGGATGTATTACTGCGTGTACACATGTACAAGTGCATACAGGCAGGGCTATATAAGGATCTTAACATATTAGGAGAAACTCACATATGCCCAATACTTAGACTGGCATGTCTCTCTAGGTTTTTCATTAAATCCATGTACACTTTGTTTCCAAGCTTTTACCCATGTTTTTCATCCGTAAAACCTTGGAAAATAAGCCAATGCATGCAGCCATCTCACCTCAGGTGCTCACCTGCAGAAAGCTGCACAGATGCCCTGAAATCCCTGTGGATCAAGCCAGATAAGGGTCTTTGGGTAAACCCAATATCTTTTATTAGACCAACTCAAATCATTGGAAAATTTCTTCTTGGCAAGCTTTCAAACACAAACACGTTTGTGCCCAAAAGCTTGCTAGGAAGAATTTTTCCCCACTGTAAGTTGGTCTAATAAAAGATGTCGGATTTACCCAAAGAACCTCATCTGCCCCGGTCTTGACACATGGCTACAACCCACACCCCTGAAACATGGATCAAGACACATGCAACAGGCAGAAGTTCCCACACCAGATACCGACACACGACCCTGCTACATAGCGGGGGGGGGGGGGGGGGAGGGAAAAAATCTAGAGCTGCAGAAGCCAAACTACTGACGGTGTCACCCTCAGCACCCAGCTCTGGCGGCTTCCAGTGACAAACCCACCGACACCTGACAGGCCGGGAGGGAAGGTGTCTGCTGCACAGCCCTTCCCGCATTGGTTTCCCAAAGGCCATCCCCTGGGGGGGGGGGGGCTGTAGTCTGAGTCCCTGAGGAGAACAGAGAGGCGGAGGCAGCGCGGGGGGCCGGGCCGGTGTCCTGGTTTCCGCGGGCGGCGAGGGGGAGCCCGGGGCCTGCGGGGAGCGGCGCCACCTGCCCAAGACCCACTGCGGGGAGGCGCGCGCGTGGCAGCATATGCACACGCAGGTGTGCACCCGCGTGTGAGCATGCACAGGAACACATACCTGCCTGAGCGCGCACACGCAGTCACACGCACGTACACCCACGGGCGGGACTAGGGGGTCCTGGCGGCGCGCGGAGGACCAGGCCGCAAGTGCCGGGAGCGCCCGGACGGCCCCCCCTGCCCGTTACCTGCGTGCGGCGCCGGCACAGGCCGCTCCGGGGCCGCCGCGGCCCGGGTTTGAGCTCAGCGCCTTCCTGGTGCCGCAGCCAGGCAGAACCAAGCCACCTCGGAGCTCATCCACCCGGCCAGGCAAAGAGCGGCGCTCAGGAGCGCCGAAGGCATCGATCGCCGCGTCTACATGTCTCTCCGAGGAGGCTGGCCCGGATCGCCCTAATCGTCATCACACAAACAAAATATTAATTAATGGATGCGCCCTGGGCCCGCGTGAGGGTTCTTTTTTTTTTTTAAATCCAGCCACGAGTGGTAAAATTAATGTGCCTTCTTTAGCCAAAAATGCTGGAATAAATCACAGGGCTCTGTCTCTATAGGGTACACTATGATTAAAATTGCAATGATTTATTTGCAAATTGCTTTAAAACGCTGCGTTTCTCCTTCCCCTGAAGGTGATGGGCTGCTGAGGGTGGGTGCAAATTAGTTTCTCGGTTAAAGGCACTTGTTTCGGCTGGGGAGGAGGCGAGGGGACTGTTGGAAGGAGGATGGGGGGGAAGAGAATAAAATTTATAGTTTTTCATTTAAGCCAAAAGTAATTAAAGAGGCTCAATATTTCCTGGAATTCATACTACATCGACATTTTTTTCCCCTGGCAGAAAAATCCATTTCCCCTCTTTGCTGCAAAGACAAAGCACCTGAGGTGCTGGAAGAGAGTGGCCGGTTTGCTTTGGTTTGGGTCGCTTCTGGGTGGGGGGTGAGAGGCAGAGGGGCTGAGTCCCAAACCTGTCTGCTTTACACGATCTGCAGTTATTCGCAGGCAGCTGAGATCAAATAAAACAGTTCGCTCGGTAGGTCCTACTGAAAAAGATGCTCATGTCTCCTCCAGTTTATAAAGGGGGGGGGCTTGCTTTCCATTATTCTCTATTTCATATTTACTTGGATTTTCCCCCTTTTTTGCACTTTAAAACTTCCTGGCATTAGCCACTCGAGCAGACTCGAGTTGTATTACGACTAGCACCTTGCTTCTTTTTCATGATATTCTGCCACACGACAATGCTTGACGCGCTGAGTACACTTATTTAGGCAGGAAAGGGGAAGCCAACCTTTCTACACGAATAGATATCGTCATCGTTTTTTAAAAATCTAAATATTTGCATAGGAGTTTAGTATTTCCTTGGCTTGATCATCATACTAACCTAAATAACAACTCGCGATTCCGGGTTCAGAGGGGGGTTTAAATAACCCTCCGAAGCAGACATTCGGGAACCTGCTCCACATTCTCACTTGCCCAAATTATTTACAAAACAGATCGTTGTCTGTTGTAAACCGAGAGCTGACCTCTACGCTGGGAGACTGCTAGATATTCAAAATTATTAATTTTCTTCCGTTGTATATGTGTGGGTTGTTAGCCAAGTTGCAATGTCGGGAATTGGGAAGAAAAACTGTGGAAGTAAAATAAATACGTTCCCACGAAGAACGCTTAAAGTGAATCATCTTAAAGGCGTTATATTCACGTTTTTGTAGCCCAGAATAATTGCAAATTCATCTAACTGGATCAGTGATCACAATCTGCTCATATCTTTTAAAAGTTGATAGAACTGCTGAGGTTTCCGTTGCTCTCTTGAAGTCCGCTACTTTGCAGTATCAACACTGTCAGCTCGAATAGATAAAACTGGAAATAGCCTCATTGCAATAGGCGAAATGATGGCTTGATTTGTTTTGCCTTCAAACTGCTAAAACGGAGTGCAAGTACAGTGCTGCCTATTGTGTCCAAAACACGCATAATTGGATCTGAAGAAACGCTAATTAAATTCTAAATACTGTACCTGTTACAGTAAATAAACACTCTTTTATGTAAAGTCGTCTTTCCAGAGGTCACATGAAAAATCAATACATAAGCAAGAGTTAAACAATTTTGAATAATTTATTAGAATTCTACCAAAGGTGTAAAATAGCTGAATCTTAAATAGCCTGTCAATAAAAAACACTACCTTAATGGGATTTCACCAACAAAAGGAAGGCAATATTAGCAAGAAATACCGTAATCCAGTCTAATCTGATGCCTCAATTTGCCACGTTAGAAAATGTTAATGACACGATTATATTTGTCATCCTCAACTAGGTCTTTATTTTACTTAGTGTTTTTGTGCCACTGTTTCAGGAAGAACTTTCCCACCTTGCCAGCCACTTAATCAACGTGTTAATGTTTACACGGATCATTAAACGTCCTATCACTTGCAAATTTCCGATTGCATTACTCGCATCACAATTAAATATTTACACTGGAACACGATATTTCCTCCTGTATTATGGAAGAATTCTCTTCAAAACCAAGAGCAGCAAAAGGCAGTAGCAGAAGAGCTTCCCCCAAATGGGCAATTTTAGTGTTTGCTTGAACGCTGAGACCAAAAAAAAAAATGTATAAAAGTCACTGTACGCAGAGGATGCTCTCCCTATCGACCCCGTGGGGTAAACAAAACGCATCTGAACTGCAACCAAATTTAGACCAGAGGCAGCCGATTCCTGATAGGAAAGTAACTAATTGTGTTCCTGGGGAGGGGGGAGAAGGGAAAGAGATTGTGCAAGGAAACAATAATAATCTAATGTCAAGATGCTGGATGGGGAGAGATTACTTCGTGGGTGGAAGTACATCGAGCATCACCAGGTTCTAGCTGCACAAGCACACTTGTAAATGTGGCACGTCAGTAAACATCTGCTCGGGAAATATCTCGACAAAACAAGCTCAGAGTCATACAATAATGTAACCTTCAAAATTAGCACGCCGCTCGCTCGCTCGCTCTCTGCATCCCTCGCTCTCATTCTCCCCTGCCACAGTAACCGACCAAAGCAGCCCTGGTCTGCGGGAAGAGCCGGGTCTTCCCTCGGACGCTGTTACCTGCAGCACTAGGGCTGGCTGCTGGGTAAATAAGACATTTGTAGGAAGCGCTCCCCGTTCCTTGTTCTCTCTCCGAGCAGACTTGTCATTTTTCATTTTGGCCACTCCCCTGCAGATCCTGCCCATCTCCCCTGTGTTTAACTAACTCAGGACACTAGCGCAAGATCCACGCCTAATTAAATTAATTAGGGATTCTTGTCAATCCTGGATTAATGGCCGAGAGCAACCCCTGGCCACAATGATCTGAAACCTGGAGGACTAGTGATCTCTCTGTCTGTCGGTGCCGGCTCGGCGGTGCGGGGCTGCTGCGGGAGAAGGGGGTTCATTCAGAGTTCCAAGGGGAGGTAATTTGCTGAGAACAAGGGGCAGGCTTTGCAAAGTATAAATAGTGCGACTTCAATAGCAACATCGCGATCAGATCTGAACTCTTAGCGGGAAGAATTGTCAAAGATCTTCACATTCAACAAGATCGCTCCGGCTGGGAAGCCATCAGCTCCCATTTCACTCCGGCCCCGTTGCGGCGCGCCCCCTCCCCTCCTCCTCGCCCCATTGATGTGTTATTACTGGGGGCTTTGGAACAGCAAGAGGAAAAAAGCAGGGCAAGGCGCCTGAGCTGCGGCGATGGAAGAACTTACAGCTTTTGTCTCCAAGTCGTTTGATCAGAAAGTGAAAGAGAAGAAGGAGCTGATCACGTACAGGGAGGTTCTGGAGAGTGGCCCTGTCAGAGCAGGCAAGGAGTCGGGCGGCTCCGCCGAGCCGGGCCGGGAAGACGTGAGCAGCCCCGCGGTCCGGGCGGGAGGCGGCGGCGGCGGCGGCGGAGGAGGAGGCGGAGCGCGGTCCCCAGGCAGGGAGCTGGACATGGGCGCCGCCGACAGAGCCAGGGACACGGGCACTCCCAAACTCAGCGAGGGTAAAGGCACCCGCCGGGCACCGCGGTCCCCTCCCTCCCTGCCGGTGGCGGGGCCGAGGGCTGGGGCGGCGGAGCGGCTGCTCGGGCACGGGGGAAAGTTCCCGGAGCAGCAGCGGCGCCGGCTGCAGCCCTGGCGGCGGGGGCAGCGCCGAGCCGAGCCGAGCCAGGCCGGGCGCTCGGCTGCCCCGGGAACTTCCCCGCGCCCGCCGGCTCCTCGCGCTGCTCCTGCCGGGCTGCAGCCCCTGGCGGCCACGTGCCAGCCTGGCACTGGCAGCGGGGGGCAGGAGCGCCGGGGCGCTGCCGGGGAAGCCCCACGGGGTCTCGGGGCCGCGCCGGGCCGGGCAGCCGCCGTGCAGGGAACAAAAGCCGCGTGCAGCGCTTGCGGCCGCAGCCCCGGACGAGAAGTTTGGCGGGGCGCGGGGCTGCCCGGCCGACGGCGGCAGGGCAAGGGGCGTCCGGCGCCGCCTGCGACCCGCGCTGGAGGCGGGCGGGTGCCGCGGCGGAGCGGGCCCCCGCCCGCCTGGCAGCGCCGCGGCCCGGACTGACCTGCCCGCCCACGAGCCCGGCTGCCGGGGAGCGCCGGGCAGGGACGGCGACTGCTTGTTCAAAGGGCGCTGGAGATTGCTGCTCCATTTGAACGCCTGCCTGGGGGCGGGGGGAGGATGTGGTATCCGCGGAGCGGGTATTTCCGAGCTGCTGCTGTTCAGAGGAGTCTTTCTGCCCGGATCCCGGCTCCAGCCGACCCCTCTTCCGGAACTGATTTGCTAGGCAAATGCTGGGAGCGAGGGGCGAGGTAGCGAGAGCTGCGAGCGCACTAAGCAGATCCTGCCCTGCAGATGCGCAAATCAACTCCCCGGCCGGAGCCCTGGAGCCGGGAGCAGCGGCAGGCGGCAAGTGGCAGGGAGGCAGAGCAGTCCCATTGTGCAGCGGTGCCTGCGGCTCTCAGGGAGGGCTTCCCACCTAATTAAATCATACAAATAAAAGCACTGAAAGTCGCCCTCCCCCCAGCGACCCGGCGCTGTCCACTGAAAAAGGCTCCGGCAGGCTTTCTTAAGCACGAGAGCACCCAAGGCACGGAGCGCCCCGGAGGCCGCCTGGACCCGCGTCCACCTGTTGCAAGGGGTTGGGTCGGCCCGAGCTCGCGGCCCCCTGACTTCCCTTCTGGGTTTCCGCCCCTGGCGGGAGGCTGCCCTGGGCAGCCCCGGGCTGCTGCGGCCACCCCCGAGGGGAGGCTGGAGGAGGCTCCTTCTCAGCCTCCAGCCCCGCGGGACCCCGGCAGCTGCGGGCAGACAGCGCCCGGGGCCCCGGCGGCCTTATTGGGCCTTGGAGAGTAAAGGCAAAGATGTGCTCGAGTGATGCTGAGGGCGCAGGAATTAGGCTAGACATCGCTGGCGTGGCTTCGGGCAGCCGCGGGGTCAAGGCCGGGCTCTGACCGCGCGTGGCTGACGCGGAGGGCGGCTCGCTGTGGTCTCCTTCTGCCAGGGAACCTGGCACGGGCCAGCCCAGCTGACAGGGGCCCGAGGGCTTCCCCAACAGCCCTTTCGGGATGGGAGGAAACCTCGGGTGAAAACGTGGTTGGCGATCATCAGTGTGGAGACGTGACCTTTAGCTTTGCCATTGATCCCCCCTCCCTCTCCCCCAGCCCAGGCACCTTCTCGTCCTAAAAGCTGCCCTGGCCAAGTCCCAGGGCTAGGTTGCTTGGTTGGTTAGTTTGATTGTTGTTTTTCCTGCTTAGTCTCTCCAGAGCTGAAGGATCGCAAGGAGGATGCGAAAGCCATGGAAGACGAAGGGCAGACTAAAATCAAGCAGCGGAGAAGCAGGACCAATTTTACTCTGGAGCAGCTGAACGAGCTGGAGCGGCTGTTCGATGAGACCCACTACCCGGACGCCTTCATGCGGGAGGAGCTGAGCCAGAGGCTGGGCTTGTCCGAGGCCAGAGTGCAGGTAGGGCACCGGTTACTCCTGCAACGTGTGTGTGTGTGCGCGCGCGCGCGTCTGCCACACAGGATGACACGATGTTGAACCCCAAATCCTGTCAGCCCCTCCTGGATTGAGTCTCTGATCTTATTTTTTTAACACACATTCTCAGCCCTGGGCCGATTTGCACCCAGCATCTCTGTATCCGGTTTTATCGTGGTTGAACTCCCTTCCCTGCATGCCAGCCGTTTATAAGCACGTTAAATAACGCTTCTGCTTTGACTGACTGTAAGAATTACAGCGGATATTTTGTGCCTGTGAACTGTGTTAGTCCTACAGTCTGCTCCTGGCTCCGGGCTTCCCAGGCGGATGTGCCAATTACGTTTATAGATGTACTGACTATAAACTAAATTAGTAACTGCTAAGTGCAGATATTTACAGTCAGGGTTTTTACCGGTGGTTCTTAAATCTTTGGGGAAGCAGCAGAGTGGCTGCAGAAGTACACGAGCTGGCTCTGTTCGAGTTTATTAAAAATAACATCTCTAATGGGGAAAAGTGATTTAAAACGCTCTTTTTACGGAGAAACCCAAATTCTCCCTACCCCTTTAATTACCTCGGCGTTTAATTCCAGTCTGCTCTCCCACGGTTTAGCAAATCAGCTCGTCTGCTCTTCCCTATTACTTACCTCTTCCATAGTAGTGGAGGGGTTTGACCAGATAGACAGGCGGGTTACTTTTCAAATGGGAACAAATGTAACTGTTCCAGTGTATTTCCGTTCTAATAATTAAATAAGAGAAAATGATGGTCATTATTTGTTTGAACACATGGAGTAGTTTTAGGCCCCAAACATCTGCAGCTGTTCGAAAGTATTGCTGTAACAGATCCTCCCTCTCCATCTTTGTGCTTGCAGGCCACCATCTGCACCAAACTATGCGCACAATTCTTATGGGGTTTCCCTGCATCTTGTAATAGGATAAGGACATAAACAGAGCAGTCACGTTGAACCAAAAAGTAATAATAAGCAGCTTTTGTCATCACAGCCTCACAAAAAGAGCATTCCCTTTTACTCTGCTATGCTTTTCTGTTTTTTCCCGTTGAGACAGCCACCTATTTATGCTGAACAAATCTTGAAGGAAGGGGAAAAAATCCCACAATAAAAGTTCCTCGGCTCCAACTTCTCTATGAAACATGTAAAGGAGAGGCTTCCTTCTGATGGCTGTTTGCTCCACAAAGAATACCACTGCAGCACATGATCCGCACTCCTATTATGCCAAATCGCAGGGTGCATAATAACTTTTAGAGATTTACATAGATTAAACCCGTTCCCTTTTAATCATTCCGGAAAATGCTTGGCAATAATATTTTACTTTGCATCTACATTAATCTGTAAATTATGGACTGTAGGTTTGAAATGCAGGACTGGGAATGAGTGAGAGCGTTGGGCAGAGTTTCCTCGAGCAAAGCAAAGATGGGGGGGGGGAAATCTGTATTAATATGTGTCTCTCAAAGTAGGACTTGAAAAAAAAAATTGTTTTGTGGAAAGAGTGCTTGGTAAATGTGGCTTCAGACATGCAATGCAGCGGTCTCCTTGACAGGCTGAAATGTTTCAAACACTGCCTCTCTCTCTCTCTCTCTCTTTCTAAGGAAGTAGAACTTTACTCTGGAAATTTTGTTCCAAAAGTTCAGTTTCCAATATTAAAAGTATGGTCCTGTCTAACGTGCCGCCTTTTCTAGAGAAGCAAATTAGATTATCATAATAATGAGACAATTATTCCGCTTCTGTGTTACACTCCACTGCACTGAGGAACAGAGAAATTCTAAACTTCTTTGTAGTGAAGCTTTTATGGCAAGTAATTACCCCCCAAAAGTGAGTCATTAAAAGCTTTGGTGTTTAGTTTTTTCTTGAAGATAAAGCTAATTAATATTACAGGGTATTAATGAGCACATTCTTCTCAGGTCTTACAGTGCAAACATCTAAACCCATTATCACAAGTTAGTATTAGATATCAGGGAGCGATTTAAGTCTTTGGGGACTCTAATGTGAAAGATGAAACCAGGGCTAAGAGAAATTTATCAAGGACCAGCCGGCACCGGCTGGAAATGTTGATTTTCTATGTATTTCCTATTTCAGCGCCTTCTTCCAGTCTCTCCACTGATACATGTGGGCTGCCCAGCACAAATCAACCAACCTAGTGCAATGATAGCTATTGTGTATCGCACACAACTGTGCTTTATTTGGGGGGAGGGGTGTATTTCTGTATCGCAGTAGCTCATCCCCTGTGGATGTATTTCTTGTTTCTTTAGGTTTGGTTTCAAAACAGAAGAGCGAAGTGCAGAAAACAAGAGAATCAACTTCATAAAGGTACGTCCGTGTCAGAGAAGAGGAGGAGGCTGGAGAGACGTGTCGGGGTGCGGATCCCCCCAGTCGAGGAGCAGCGCTGGGCCGGGATAGGACGCATGTCCTCATATGAAAGCGGCGTGGGAGGAGGAAGCTGGGGGGTCGGGGGGAGACAACCGTGAACACGCCTGACCTACGGGTGATCAGTGGCATCAAACTCCCCTGGAAGTGGGAGGAGGGAAGCGGGAAATGTCCGCGTGCGGGCCTGGAGCATGCCCCCCGCACTGCCAGTGATGCCTGCCTCTCGCTGCTGCTTGCAGGGGTGCTCATCGGCGCCGCCAGCCAGTTCGAGGCGTGCCGGGTCGCTCCCTACGTCAACGTGGGCGCGCTGAGGATGCCCTTCCAGCAGGCAAGTACCCGCGCCCGCCGCCAGGACCCAGCGCCCCGGGGCTGGGAAGGGCACCGCGGAGGCCTCGCCCGCGGCGGCGCGGCCCGGGCCCGGCTTGCGCGCGCAGCGCCCGAGAGCCCCCAGCTCGGCCGGGGGGAGGGGGAGCCAGGCGCCCGCAGGAAGCCGCGCGGGTGGGGCCGCCCACGCAACCCCCCAGCCCCGGGGAGCCCCGCTCGCTTTGCAGGGGGAGCTGCCCCCGGGCCGTGTTAATGCTCTGTTTCTGTTCTCGTTACACCTTTAGGATAGTCATTGCAACGTGACGCCCTTGTCCTTTCAGGTTCAGGCCCAGCTGCAGCTGGACAGCGCCGTGGCCCACGCGCATCACCACCTGCACCCGCACCTGGCCGCCCACGCGCCCTACATGATGTTCCCCGCGCCGCCCTTCGGCCTGCCCCTGGCCACGCTGGCCGCCGAGTCCGCCTCGGCCGCCTCGGTGGTGGCGGCGGCGGCGGCGGCCAAGACCACCAGCAAGAACTCCAGCATCGCCGACCTCAGACTGAAAGCCAAAAAGCACGCGGCTGCTTTGGGGCTGTGACTCCTCCTCCGCCTCCCCCTCCCTGCCTCCTCCTCCTCCTCCTCCGCGATCACCTCCTGGGGACCCTGCCGCTCGCACCATCCGGAGGATCACAACACAAAAACAGCCCGGCAAACAAGCAAAAGGCTAATGACTCCATGGGCAGAGTCCTACTCACGAGCGGGCGAGCTTTGACTTAATGCGAAACACACGCGGAGCCGGGCTGCCGAGAGCAGAGAGTAAAACAAACACACACAGGCGCGCGCACAGACACGCGGGGGCCTCGGCCCAGCGGCCCGGCACCGGGGCCAGGCGAGCCGGACAAAACCCCGCGTACATAAAGGACAGGAACAAAACCACGGTGAGGTGTTTTATACCTTCAGAAAGAGGACGAGAAATAAACCTTGTTCCAGGAAACGGAGATGAGGGGGAGACAAATAAATAATAAAAAAAAGAAACAACTTTTAAAGGGTTTGGGTTTTTTTTTTCTAATGGAGAAAAAGAGAGAGACGAGGAACCGAAGGAAGATATATACTTATTTAAAGAATTAGATGAAATAGACACGCAGCTGGGAAGTTCACAGGTTTTGAAACTGACCTTTTTCTGCGAAGTTCACTTTAATACAAGAAATTTGATAAGAGAGGCGGGCCTCCTTTCACGTTGCATCAGATACTTGAGTTTAACAACCACGTCTGGAAATGGCGACAAGAAAAGAAGAAGAACAAGAAAAAAGAAAAGAAAAAGACAATGATTTCTCTGCGAATTTCTAACGGGAAAACTGTCCGGGATACTTCTTCCAGCAGAATTCCGGGTTGCATGTATTTGTATTTCATTGATGGCGTCCCTTTGATTCACTTGCACTTCACCCTCATCTTTAGTAGAAAAACAAAAACAAACCGATGTGGCTGTTTTCTTTTTCTTTTAATTTTGGAGGGAAAAGAGAGAGAGAAAGAGAGAGAGGGATCAAGCACTACCTTCCCACACTTCGATCTTTGTTGGCCCTTTGCTGTCCCATCCCTGAAATAGAAGGGAGCAGAAAGCATGAGACTAGAGGAGTTATTTCTTTCTCTTTTGCTGGCTCTCTGATGTTCTCAGGTCAAACCTTGTATT
This sequence comes from Crocodylus siamensis, assembly GCF_052110815.1. Classification (NCBI taxonomy): domain Eukaryota; kingdom Metazoa; phylum Chordata; order Crocodylia; family Crocodylidae; genus Crocodylus; species Crocodylus siamensis. The sequence continues at coordinate 75,644,308 of NC_143400.1, read as the reverse complement.
TAATTCCCAAACCACCACCTTCTCGAATGGCAAACTCCAATCATAAGTACTAGGTACATGTAAAATATGTTGATAAACACGAACAAAGTTTATTTTGGCTATAACTTGTGAATTGATAGTTGACTGTCAGTCATTTACATTTTATCTCATAAAGGTGTATCTATTCACGTAATCTTGTGATTTCTTTTAATTTGAAAGACAGATAGCTATTTAATCGGGGGTATCTTGAAGGGGGTGATTTCTATCCCACTTTGCCATCAGACCCTCATGACTTTTAATGCTCTTTTGCCAAGAAAGAGGGAAAGCTCTTCTAAGTGAACGTTGTTATGGACGGGCTTTGTAACTATTTGTTCTCCATGAAAACAAAATTATTTATATTTACCATATTTTTTCTAGTGTATTTTAAGTTATTTAAAGAACAAAAAAAAACCTCGAAAAGATGCTGTTATTTCATTACATTTGCTGTCGGTTCAATATATTTTGTTTCACTCAGGTTTGCTTCACCTTTCTTAATCGATTTTAACGTCACGAATTTCAATAAGTGCCAAGTTACAAAATATAAGACACTTTGCGATCTATTGAATGAAAAAGGTAAACGTTTTAACTGACGGGTGCCCGTCACTTGCCGGTACTGTTCATATTAAATTATCAGTGACATTCTTCCTTCCTGTGTTCATACCTTTTGTAGAGCCTGCATGTGTCTTTCTGCTTCTTACAAAATGCAAAGGCGATCTCTTCTGCCCAGTACAATGGTGAAAGATGGTTCAACTCTACGTACCTTTTGTTACCACGTCTAAAGTAGTTTTGGAGCAGCTCAGCTTCATCAACCTGGTGCTTCGTTTGAATCTGGCTTATATATAGAAAGCGCTGAAAATCAGATAGCGATTTTGTCTACAAATGCTGGGAAGCTGCCTCAGGTTGAGGAAAGTGCAACAAGTCCAAACCTTTTCCAGTTAAGACGCGCTGGAAATGTGCACTTTGGGGCAACACATCTTGCTTGTGGAGCCAGAGTCTTCCGGGGGGGGGGGGCTGTTCAGGCCGTTTCTTAGCAGCCCCTGAAGCTGCTGGCAGGACACGCCGCGCAGCCCAGGGGCAGCGGGGCCTGGCGCAGCCGCCGGACGAGGCAGCGCCGGTCGAGTCAATGGAGCTGGCCGGGATAATAATTCAATTAACGAGTTCAGATGCCCCGTTGCTTCCAGCGCCAAGGGAGCTGTTGGGAGCGGCGGCAGTAGCGGCAGCCAGCTCCGCGGACACGACAGCCCCACCCGCAACCCACCAATTTAAGCCAAATGATTAAAAAAAACCCCCGAAAAACAGCCTGGTGCATGCAGCCGTTTCGCATGGCGAAACAACGCAGCCCCACGCGACGACCAGATTCCCCGGAGCGGATCTCCGCTCCCTGGAGGCGGTGGCAGGGGCAGGGGCAGGGCGGCGGCCGCTCCTCGCCTCCCCAGGGAGCAGCCGGCTCTGTCCCGGCAAGCGCTCCACAGCCCCCTGGGGTGACAGGGTGCGAGTGGCCGTCACCCTCGTGCCAAGGTCCTGGGCTCGGAAACCCGGGCCGAGGGGGCCCCCGGCAACGCGCGCCCCGCGCAGGAGCCCCGCGGCTGCCTGCAGGCCTCCTGCCCTTCCCCGCGGCGGCTCCCCGCGCCCCGGCCGCGCTCTCAGCACGGGGCAGGCGGAGGCGGAGGCGGAGGCGGGCCCGGGAGAGCAGCCCCGGCCGGGAGCAGGGGGGCTGGGAGCCGCCTCGCCCTGCCCCAAGCCTCCCAGCGCCCGCGGGGCCAAGCGCCGGCCTGCCCGCGCAGCTCTGCCCTGGAGCCCGGCACGGGGGACGGCACGGCACGGCACGGCGGGAGCGCGCGGGCGAAACATGCCCCGAGGCTTGGCAAACCCGTGGGAGCCTCCGGGGCTGGAAGCAGAAGACGGGACGCACGTTTCGTGCCGCCCTTGCTCGCTCTCGCCCCTCACATGGAAACATTTATTCCTCTCTGGCAGCGCAGGGCTTGGGCTGCAGGACTAGCCGGAGCTCTGTAATGTCTCTCTGGCTTCGGTGACACGGGCTCGCTTCCCCAATCAGTTGACATCACAAATTGCAAACAGTTGGAAAAAGATACCAAGCGTGTTTGTTTTAAAGAACCTCGAGCGCTTGACAATGCTAAACAGCCCGGCAGAGGAAGTCAACCCTCTTCCCCTGAAAGAGCTGGGAGAGACTTAGAGGGTCGGCCGCTGCTGCGGAGCAGAAACCCAACCTAAAGCCGGCTGGGCTGTTGGAGTGTCACACAAGGACGTGCAAAATGAGGTTGCGCAGGAAAGAAACTTTAGAGAGAAGGATTCCAAACAAAAACAAAGAACTTCCCTGGAAACAAAACCCGAAAAGTTCATTCAGAAAAACGGGAGCGAACAACAGGCAGGAAATGATAGATTTTATGCTAGAGGCAGAAACATTCCCCAAACAAAAATAAGATACAGCTAATTCCAAAATCAATAAAACCAACTGTGGTGTCAATTGACCGTGAATAAAGTGGTTAATTAATATGTGGACAAGTAGCTTCTGTTCCAGACCAGACATACTGCTTCGCTTGTTAGATATAGCGCACCTTCTTGAATATTCAAATTAAACTTGGCACATTTTATATGTTGTTTACAATATGACCAGCTTAAATATTGTTGGTATACTCTTAAAATTTTGTGTAGATCCTTGATGTACACAACTCAACCAGTGATTGATATATACAATCAGAATTTCAAATCTTTACAATATGTTCAGATATTGGCTTCCCTGTCTTCAAGATGATTTTAATAGAAACCATGAAGAATGTACCTCTATTATAATGAAGGGAGATGACTGGATAGTATAAGTGAAGTGTATTTTTCAGTAGAGCTGTGACTAAAACAAAATATTCTTAATATGGGATCTTCATAGACAGGAATACTTAAATTCCTGTATTGCTTGGACTACAACACCTTATACTTTCATAAGCTAGATCACTGCTTCTATTTTATGTCCTTTAGCGTCTGAACTTATATTAAGAAAATGCATAGGTTTCACTAAATTTTATTATGGATACTGTGTGAGCTAGTCAGTGTGTGGACAATGTATGGGTTTTTTTTGTAGGGAGAAATTTATATGGAGAAGTAATGGCATCTAGAGAAGATGATCAAATAAATTATGTAGGAAAGAGTAAGCACCTATTTCTGCTCCTAAAAGAGCTGATCACATGTTCACAGCATGAATTTATGCAGATTCTTACTCAGTGAAGTAGCAGCTTCCACATTTTGTTGCATCTCAACAGTAACAAAATGCTGGATAAGAGGAAAAATGACAGGGTAAGTAAATGAATTACTGAATAACTATAGGAACAACCTTCTTTGCCTCCTACTCGCATCTTTTGACCATCTTTTCAATAAAAGATCAGTTTAAAAAAGGGAAGTGCAGAAAATGTTATTTTAAGTATCAGAAGGCTTTGTTAAAATGCATTCAAATGTGGAAATTTTTGGTAAATGTTACATTTCTAACATTATCTATAAATTGTACTTTAGTTATGACAACTTAGTCATCATTTTAGTGCATTTAAATATCCCTCTCAAAAGTAACAGCAACTCTATAGCACTGGAGCACATGTAGTATTTACTGATATTTCTTTCAATGTAACAAGAAGCCTTTCAAATATAGTAGTGAACTGCAATTGGATACTTAATGGGTAAAGAATACAATTTTGTCTAACTACAGATATGGCTAAATTTTGTTGCAGTTAGCACTGGTCTTCATCCAATTTGATAGTAATTCTCATTTTATTTCACAGTTTTCATACTCTGTTTCTCGTGATTTCTTGATTTGTTCCACCATTGTTGTTCAATGATAGCTGGCGCAAAATGGACGTTCTACAGGTCAGTGCCTTTTTAGCTTTTTTGTAATGTACAAAGAAGTTCTGGGGAAAAAAAAACACATTTCCAGTTGTTTTTATCTTAGACATGTTAGGGCTATCAGATCTCCTAGACTTTTTAGAATGTGCCTGCTTACACCTAATTAAAGGGGCAGGCTTCTAGCCAAATGTTCTTTAGGCAAAGAATTAAGGAGGTGAAAACAAATAAAAATCAACATTTTCTAAGTAGTCAAACTAGAAAGCTTTTCTTCTTTCTGTTACTTGGTCTTCAATCTCTTGAGTATCATTTCACTATTTTTTCAGTTGTTACTGAATCTGCCTGACTCGTCATGTGCTAAATTTAATTTAGAAAACAGAAGTACTCTTTACATTCCCTTAATTGGGGCGGGGGGAGGATAATTTCTAGCTTTCTTTCTTAATGAAAAAGAAATCAAATAAGCATACCAAAGTAGAAGACGTTTCTTTTCTTTAAACTTGTAGGTGACCTACGGGCACCAGAACATGGGCCCTCCTCACCCTAACTGATTGTAGCCAATCATTGTCTTGATCAGACTTTGACCTGCAAGAGGCTCCTAGTTCAGAGATAGCCCTGATTTGCTCTTATAGCATATGCGTTTGTTCTGTACTGTTTTTATGTGCTCAAGTCCACTCTACATAAGGATGTGCTCTGAGTGAATATGAAACTCATTCTGTGTCTGGGAGGTCCGTCTTTTCCAGTGCTTGCAATAGTGCTTTACCACCCTGTCTCTGAGTGTTCCAGACCTTTTTGAGTGGAGAAAGGCAAAACATACGCAAGAAAATTGGGCTGTTGCTTTGATCTGACAATCAGGCCTGCATCACCTCCTCACTGTTATGTCTTTTATTAACACAGCATTTTGGATTCTACCTTCTCACTCTCCCGCAAGCTTTTCTCAAGCCCTTCACTCTTCTTGGCAAGGTCATGGAAGGAAAATGTGCATTCAGATAAGCTTTGCTTCATGCATGTGTGAGAGTTTCTATGCCTGTATGTTACACTTTTTAATATTTCAGGTTTGGATGATTACATGTAAGCAAGTTTTTCTTGATAAAAAAGGCTTTATGCTCTTTGTGCATCAGTGAGGTTGTTCCTTAAATACAGTTACAATATTAGTAATCCTTCTCACCATGACTGAAGTTTACCCCATGAAGACAGCCAGTACTGAAGTCCCACATAAGATCTCAAAATAGTGTGTGCAGCTTCTTTAAACAGCAATGAGTTCGATCCTATACAAACACATGAAACAATTTAGAGTATAAACTTGCTGCTGGTAAAGCAGAATACCATGGCAGTCCTTTCCTCCATTAGCATCTTTGTCAGGAAAATAAAGAGAAAGAGGTAAACAATAAGGGCTGTTTTTAACACATTAAGAAAATCCAAAATCTTAATAGTGTAAGGTGACACTTTACAAACTGTAAGTTAATATTCACATCACTGCTGCACACACAGTTCCCTACGATCACTGTGAAAGTGTGTCTACAGATCATTTATAATTTGTGCAGCATGGTGACTGCAGGCTCTGTTAACAGGTGCAGGCATAAACACTTGCTATTCTGGCTGTGCGTAGCCTAATACCAGTACAGCTGCCTTGGCAGTCCACTGTTCTTTGAAAATTTCACCTTTGATTGCAAATGTTAAGCAGGAAGATACAACAACAAATCCTAGTCTACAGACCTTTTGCTTTTGTCTTGCTTTCAGTCTCCCGAATGCATATTTCAACACTGTCCACTACACTTCTGGAATGCATAACCAAATCATCCTGGCCTTCTGGGTCTGTGTAATCAAGAAAAGGTTTTATAAGCCATGGCAAAAATGGATCTAAAAGATACTCACAAGGCAAAGATAGACAAACCCCCTCAATGTCAGTGTTGTTTGGTGGAAATAGAATTCCCTTTGCCTATATTTGTAAAGTTCAGATTTAAAAAAAATCTGTCTTCATGAACTACATCTGGCCACCCTATTTTTGCCTATTCACGATCCCTCCATAATAACCTACTAAGGCTTATGTCATTAGTATATACTTTACTGGCACTGTAGCTGTAGATTGTGTATGGGCCAAAGAATGGGCATATGGGCTCCAGTGACTTCTACAATGTGGAGAGCCCAATGGTTTAATTCCTCTGACACATTAGGTGTGTCTACACATGCATTTACACTGGCTTAAATTTACTGTGCAGCAAGTTACTGCACAGTAAGTGGTAATAGACAGGCATCTACACCTGCAGGTGTTAAAGCATATTAATGCTATGTGTGGCCTGACTTGGGACTAAAATTAGCCCCAGGTCAGTCTATACACACACTATTACTGTGCAGTAAGGCGTCTACATGTGCGTTACTATACAGTAACTAATCAGGCATAAATCTGATACCTGCATGATGCAGGAATCAAATTTACATTCAAGTCGGCATAAGTTGCCATATTTACTGCGCAGTATGGGCGTGCATGTGTAGATGTGCACCTGTACTGCACGGTAATTTCAGTTACAGCACAGTAAATATGCACATGTAGATATGCCCACTGAGTACTTTGATCACATCCACTATGGCCTGCAAACATCCATAATAGACAAAGAACATTCAATAGTTTTTTCCTTTCCAACGTTATGCAGTCACTGCCACCTGTTCCATGTCTCAGGAATAACTCAGGTCTAACAGCCATTGCCATTGACAGCACTCCTCTGTTGACTGAAGGAAAACATGCCCAACCAGTCACTGACAATGAGAACATCAGAAGCAGGACAGACAGTGTTGGATACGCTGCAGCAGCACACAAAGTCACTGCAGAAAGAACTGCAGAAAACCAAGACTCAGTCATGTAATCAAAAAGCTACAGTTTCAGTAAGTGAAGGAAAATGACAGAACAGTCCTCATCTGGCAGAGAATTCTTCTCTCCAGTCACTGAAGTAGTGCTCCCTGGCTGTAGTACTTCCCATTCTCTCTGAGGAATCAGTGTGGCAGCAAATCTCACTCAGCACACCTCAATGTCCCTATACATTGTGCATACCTCCTACAGGCTGTCCTTCATGCATAAGGACTAAACAGAGTCTGTTCCTGTGAGGGCCCATAATGGTTGCAAATGAATGGGTCAGATTTATCCCTTAAATTTTAAGCTCCTTTGAACAGTCTGCATCCTAACAGTTGCAGTGGCACTGTTACATGCTAGTAATATTAACAATAATATTCTTATGAAACATCCCACTGTTGCTATAATGTAAAGCAGGGGTCAGTAACCTAGAGACAGTAAGATGGATCAAAAGAGGTATGACCTGGCCCACAAAGTTCTGACCTGGCATGGCGGATTGGTGGCACAGGGCTACATCATGCCGTCCATTCCCTCTGCAGTGCTCCCTGCCACTGCAGAGCCTGTAGGTCTGCCACATCTATGCTTACCCTCACTACAGAGGGGATGAGGATCAGCAGCAAGGGTACACTTAGGCAGCTGGCTGCTGTGTATGTGTGTGTGCACACATGTGCAGATTTGAGGCCTGCAGCTTGGGTCTGGGTTGCAAAGAGTGACCTGTATCAGCAAAAAGTTGCCAGCCCCTGATCAAAACCACAGTCTAAGCATACAAATCTGGTTACCACTTGTCTGATACTCTGATATGCTGAAAATAAGACATTTTTGTGGTTTATTATAAAATAACCAGGGACGTGAAGGATAACAAGAAGGGTTTCTACAAGTATGTTGGTAGCAAGAGGAGGATCAGGGGCAGTGTGGGTCCCGTCCTGAGTGGGGGAGGCAACCTTGTAACAGAGGAAGCAGAAAAGGCTGAAGTGCTCAATGCCTTTTTTGCCTCTGTCTTCACAAGCAGAATCAGCTCCCAAACTACTGCACGAGGCAGCACGGTTTAGGGAGGAGACATGGGTGACTGGTGCCTCCTGAGTCTGGTCAGGCACCAGATCACTGACTGGGGAGGTCCCCCAGTGGTGGATCGCAAAGCCCAAAATCACGAGCAGCAAAAATTGGAAGTGTACTTCCAGTTTCATGGCCGGCATTTTTAGGGGGTGCGCGGTCAATCTCAGGGGGTGCATGTGCACCCGCGTATACCCCCTACGTGTCACTAATGGGAGGAGATGAGCATCCCTCAGTGGTGAAAGAAGAAAAGCTGTATGTGTACAAGTCCATGGGATCAGATGGGATGCACCTGAGGGTGCTGAGGGAGTTAGCTGATGAGATCACAGAGCCATTGGCCATCATCTTTGAAAACTCCTGGCAATCAGGGGAAGTCCTGGATGATGGGAAAAAGGCAAACGTATTGCCCATATTTAAGAAAGGGAAGAAGGAGGATCCAGGGAGGTACAGACCAGTAAGTCACCTCAGTTCCTGGAAAAATCATGAAGCAGATCCCAAGGAAACAATTTCTAAGCACTTGGAGGAAAAAATGGTCATTAGGAACGGTCGGCATGGATTCATCCAGGGCAAGTCAGGCCAAAGTGATTGTCTTCTGTGATGAGGTGACTGGCTCTGTGGATGTGAGGAGACCGGTGGATGTGGTGTACCTTGATTTTAGCTAGGCTTCTGATACAGTCTCCCACAGCATTCTTGCAGGCAAGCTTAAGAAGGATGGGCTGGATGAATGGACTGTAAGGTGGATAGAAAACTGGCTGGAGCATTGGGCGGAGAGAGTAGTAATCAATGGCTCAATGTCTAGTTGGCAGCTGGTATCAAGTGGCAGCCCCAGGATTGGTCCCCGGGCTAGTTTTGCTCAATGTCTTCATCAGCAACCTGGAAGATGGTACAGAGTGCACCTTTAGCAAGTCTGCAGGTGACACCAGGCTTGGGGGGGTAGTATATATGTTAGAGGGTGGGGCTAGGATTCAGAATGACTTAGACAAATTGGAGGACTGGGCCAAAAGAAATCTCCTGAGGTTCAACATGGACAAGTGAAAAGTCCTGCACTTAGGATGGAAAAATCTCATGCATCGGTACAGGCTGGGGACTGGCTGGCTGGGCAGCAGCTCTGCAGAAAAGGATCAGGGCGTTACAGTAGACAATAAGCTGAATATGGGCCAGCAGTATGCCCAGTGTACCCAAGAAGGGTAATGGCATACAGGGCTGCATTAGTAGGTGTGTTGCCAGTAGGTCAAGGGAAGTGATTATTCCCCTCTATTCCACACTGGTGAGGCCACATCTGAAGTACTGTATTTAGTTTTGGGTACCCCTCTACAGAAAAGATGTAGACAAATCGGAGTGAGTCCAGCGGAGGGCAACAAAAATCATGAGGAGGTTGGGGAACATGACTTATGAGGACTGACTGAAGGAACTGGGCTTATTTAGTTTAGAGAAGAGAAGACCGAGGGGATTTAATAGCAGCCTTCAACTACCTGAAGTGGGGTTTGAAAGAGGCTGGAGCTAGACTGTTCTCAGTGGTGGCAGATGACAGAACAAGGAGCAATGGTCTCAAGTTGCAGCAAGGGAGGTTTAAGCTAGATATTAGGAAGAATTTTCTCACGAGGAGGGTAGTAAAGCACTGGAACAGGTTACCCAGAGAGGTGGTGGACGTTGCATCCTTGGGAGTTTTCAAAATTCAGCTAGACAAATCTTTGGCTGGGAAGATCTAGTTGGGGATGGCCCTGCTTTGAGCAGGAGACTGGACTAGATGACCTCCTGAGGTCCCTTCCAACTCTAACTTTCTATGATTCTATGATATCCAGACTATTTTTCATGTTGTTCTTATTTTCCCTTTGCTTAATGTCATTTATATATATATATTCTCTTTTCTTTGATACAATATTTAGATTTTGAAGTGTTTTGACATGTGGCAAACTTCCTTAAGAAGGTAAACATCTTCCATTTTAAGAAGATGTAAACAAAGTATTTAACCTCCTCAGATTTTTTTTTTAAATGGAGAACAATATAAAACACATGTGGGGGCCACTGCATTCCTCATTAAGACATGATTCATATTTACCCCAACTGATTTCACTGATTGCAGTGGAAGTTTTTTTCATGAGAGTCACAGGATTGGGCCCATACAATGAGGGTGTGTGTCTGGAGGGGAGGGAGGGGGGAGAGGGGAATCAATATAAAAATACTGTAAACACTTTTTTTTTTATTGTTTTAGATTACCCTAACTCCTTGATCAGTTATTAAATAAAGCAGTCCATTTATGTAGAATGATGTATTAATAGTTAGGCAGAAGACATAGAGTTGTACCTTACTAATTGAAATCATAGATGCATACATTTTTATAGGCAACAGCTTACTTCTTCATACTCATCCTTGCTGTGGAAAGGAATGGTAATTAACTTTTTAGTCTCTAGTCATTTTATGTACTATGTAACAACTATCAAAGCAGCTTGTGTTTCTTACAATGTTTTGTTGGATCATTAACAACAGCAGTAACAATCTAGTGGTTGTTGGAGTTTATCTTAAGGGCCAAATGTCTGCTTGTGCAAAGTGGCGCTGCTCTTTTGACCTGACCAGTAGAAACACAGATGAAACCAGCCAAGGATCTAGCCCTCAATGTTACTTACTTGCATGTATTTTTACAACCTGTAGCAGATGCAAAGGTTTACAAACCTAGTCAGTTTAATTACAGGACTAGTTTACAGTATTGCCTCAGCTGAGTAAAGCATTTTGTATGATTTTCAAATATAATTTAAATATTGTAATATTTCTTCAGGAAAGATAAACATCTGTAATTGATAAATGATTTTAGGTTCCAATATAATTAGTTTAGCTTAATTTGTAAATGATTCACTTTACTTGCAATTAGGGTCTTAAGGGAAATGATTTTGAGTTTTAGCTGAGACTTTTTTATGTTGCCTGCATTTTGACTTCTCTGCTGAGCAACTGAAAGGCATGGTTTACAGAGCACCTTTGAGACATTTTTTCCTACAGACAGATGAATTAAGTTTTGCAAAATGTTTGTTCTAATGGAATGTTTATGCTTCAAATCAATAGTTATGAGCCAAAATATGGTCTTAAGTCAGAGGTTAAGTAGAAACATGAATGATGATGGGCCTTGGGACTTACTTGCTTTCATAGATATTTAAAATGTTACATACATTTAAAAATATTTCAGTTTGCTGGGTGAGGCCATGACTGACCTACTCATTTTACAGAGAAAAACAGATTAATATTAGCGTGAGGGTACCTATCAAATATTAGTTTTAAATTAAAAACTGGTTCATACTCACAAAGAAACATCTGATGTATTGAGATACATATACATTTGCATTTTAAGACTGAAAGATGGTGTATTTGGTTATATTATTTCAGAGAACCAGCAATTTGGCCATAGACACAGCTTTATATGTTTTTTCTACATAACTTGAGGTACCAGGTGTGGCTTGTGAATTCTGTGATGGTGGGGTGGATGGAGCATCCCACAGGAGCACAGCCCACCCCCCGCACCCCACCCCGCATGCTCGGCAGAGAACCTAGAAGTGGACATTTTACAGAGGAAAAACAGATTAATATTAGCGTGAGGGTACCTATCAAATATTAGTTTTAAATTAAAACAAACCCTATTCCCAAATAGGAATCCATGGTATTACACTGAATCATAGAAAATTAAGGTTGAAAGGGACCTCAGGAGGCCATCTAGTTCATACTTCTTTACTACCCCTCCTAGTGAGAGAGCACTTGAAAGAAACATCTGACTCCTGGTGTGCTGCTTCTGGAAAGGAGAAAGTTTCAGCTGTATTGAGACTGGGGCAGGAGCCACTACATATGTGTGCACATTTGCATGGAAGTACTTCTGGTCCGCTTCTGGGTCCACCACTGAGTGTGCGGGTCCCTCCCATGCCTTCCCTGCTCAGTGATCAGCCATGGGGGGGACCTTGGGTGCCCCCCCAGATCCAGGAGGCACCAGTTGCCAAGCCGAAGGGGGCAGGGGGGCCTCCTGGTGCGCACTCCAGCAGACCTGGAAGTGGACCGGAAGTGCTTCTGATCCACTTCTGGGTCTGGGGAGCCCCCCCATGCTCCTGTGGGACGCTCCATCCATCCCACCATCACAGCATTCATGAGCTGCCTGGTACCTCAAGATATGTAGAAGAAACATTTAAAGCTATGTCTATGTCTGAATCGTCGAATCTTTCCAAATCTCTCTGAATTGATTCAGAGGGTTCTGATTTGATTTGGCAAGATTAAAGGATCTCCTGATTCAATATGGATTTGGAGATTCATGCCGAATCTCCACTGAATTGAATCAGGGACCGAAGTGTCACACAACCCTAATATATATATATATATATATACACAGAGAGAGATATAGATCTATATAGAGATATAGATATATATATGTATATGATATTAGCCTTTTTGACCACATTATCTCACCCTCCACCAAACCTTAACACACTGGTTGGTGAAGCAGTAGCAGTCCTGCCTCCAGTCAGGTGCTTGCACGATCCCACTGACAAACACCAAACCCAGCCACCTGTGATGGTGCTGAACAAGCAAAACCTCCTTGAAGTCTTTCTAGATCCACTGTTTTGTCTCTTCTCATTATGAAGTCCTTTGCACTCTCTTTGACAAAGAGATCCCCAGAGTGGTATGTTAAAGCACTTAGGACTCTTGAGCCAAATCTTAGCTGCATAAAATGAGTGCTTTGTAAAAGGCAAAAGTTCTTTTTCTTCTGTGAATCTCTGGCACTCCCTTCCTTCCCCTCAAATCCAAATTAATATAGTTATAGTGACTTTTTAATCCTCACTGGAGGAATAATGGGTAGGCAGTCTATGCAAATAAAAGTTTTTCATAGAGGTACTTTTCACTGGTGGAGCCAGTAGAGAGCATTTTGCATTGTGGGATCTTGAGGAGAGAAATGTTACCAGGTTTTTGTTAGATGTGGCATAGTTGCAGGCTAATGCACAAAAGAAAGGTGCATTCTACAATTCCATTTTTCCTTGAAACTCCCATCTATATACTGACCGTGCCCAACCTTGTGATACCTAAGAGATCTAGCAAAATTACAGACAAGGACTGACTGTAAGATAATGATGGAGTGTTGCTGTGTTCATTGAAGCCCCAGGGAGCAATTTAAAACCAGGTGTCAAACTCAAATCTACTACTTATTACTAGAGAGTTCTCTCACCAGGACGTCAACAGGGCATCAAATACAGACAGACTTTCAAAACAATCTTATTAAAAATGGATAAAATGATTAAGAGTGGACATTTTTATTACAGAGAGGTAACAAACTTATAACACAATGTATTTTCAAGTGATCACAAGTACTAATGTACATACTATAGAGTCTGCTTAAAATTAGACCAGGTCAGACATATAAACAACAGCAAAACATATGTTTTAAAGCAACCTGCTACTGACCTTTGAATTGCAACTTTCTGGCACTTGCAGTATTAATTCCATAATGCAGTCCTAGATCTATGAACCTACATGTGCACTGAGCAATAATATAATTATGCTGGGGATTGGCTGAACCCAGTGCTGTAACAGCTAAACTTTATTTAGGATAAATGTAAGAAACAGTTAAGTTCCTTTACCGAACTAGATACCTGAAAGAGTAGAAGCAATCATTTAAAATATATGCCTAACAAGGCAGCTCATTTGAGCTATGTGGGCAGAGGGGTTGGATAACAAACACAGGGATAGAAGATTGATTTGATTGTAGCTGTGTGTGTGTGCATGTGCATGTGTGTGTGTGTGCACACATGTGTGTGCGTGTGTGTGAACCCACCAGAGAATCTGGGAGAGAAGCAGGAGAAAGTAAAGGAGATAGACTATGCAGTATGAGTATATCCCTGTGAAAAAGCCAAGAGAGAGAATGAGTGCCTTTTTGGGTAGGGTACTCATTACAAGAAGCTTGTAAGTGTGAGCAAGGAGTGTTCCTCATTTGATCCCTACTGCTTTGAGGAAAACAAAGATGTGGTATATTGTAAATAAACAGGATTGAATCAGGCAAGGAAAAGCAACTCCATCATCTGGTTCCTCCTCCTGACTGAAACCACTCACTAGTCTCAGAAAACTGCCTAACAACCGGGCTATAAAGAAGGAACAATGATTTTGTAATGGGTAAATCTTTTTCACCATTGCATGGTTTCAAAAGAGAAAGGAGAAAGAGAACATCCATAATTAGGCCATTTAAATAGCATTATTTAATATCCATTTTTGTCTCTGCTGACCAGAACCATGGTATGTAACCTGGAAGTTAAATTACCTGATATGCAATGTATCTTCCATTAGTGACCATACACTACATAATTCTCAGTGGTAGTGGAACCAAAATGCCTTCAGGGGAAAATGGTAGCCTATTGTGCTGTCCAAGGGCAGAAAGTAGCACTATAAAGAGCAAGTGAAGGGAAATAGTGACCATCTTTGCTAAGGGAACCATGTGACCTGAGTTTCATAAAGAACAAGAGAGAGAACATCTAGTTTAAAAGAGGGCAATCCTTCATAACTTCATAAGGAGAGGATTGTATACAATATTTTTATAGGAGGAAAAATGTTCACTTATGAAAAATAATGGTAAAAACGAAATGGCCAATTCTTATAAAAATCTTTAACTCCTCAGCTCTCCTTTAAACCAGATATATTCAAGATTTGCCTCTACCACTTTTTGCAGTTAGGCAATATCTGAAGTGCTGACCTGTTCCTTTCTATAGTCAACATTATGCCAATGAAATTCAACTGTTGTATAATGTGGTAAAACTACAACATAATTTCTTCAAGTGTCATCTCTGCATAAAGTTTACACATGTTTTTACTATCTGGAAGATATGAAGACCCTTTGTCATTTTGTTATTAAGATAACTTGGGGAATATATTTACCCCAGGAACACATTTTTTACGAATCTCTGCATTAAGGTAATTGCAGCACAAGGTAATGAAATAATCTACCTGTGAATGCTCGGATTATTTAAAGACCAGAGCAGTTTTAAGAAGATACACTGTATTCATACATAAAAAGTTTGAATCCTTGCTTTGTATGCAAGATGCATCTCACATTTATCTATGGACCAAGAGAGTTTCTTCCGAAGTTATTTCTATAGCACAATGAGTGCATGCAACTCTACTGTTAAATAAACAGAGACAGTCCCTTGGCTTCAGGTTCTCTTACCTTCTAAATTCACTTTTTAGTTGTAGTTGAGGTTTTGGAGTGTAAACCACTATTAAATTAGTTACTTTGAAATTTCTTTATTCTGCTTAGTAAACTTTCACAATGACTAAACATATTTTGTTAAAACTGATTTACACATCTGTTTTCAACAGAGATTATGTGTTCTGAGCTTCAACTTCGAGCAGGAGTAGATTTTTATTGGAAAGCTATGAACATGCATTTAGAGCAGCTTATTTCACAATATATGTTTCATTATACAACATACATCAGAAATCAGAAACTAGATTTTGGTATACTCCTTGTTCAAGTGGAGAAAATCAGAGATCTTTCATTCTCAGATAAAGAGTCTAAGTCTGAATCCAATAAATTCCTAGGATAATGTTCTCTTTCATTTCTATTGGGTAAGATCATGTCAGTAACAAATAAGGAAATGTATACTTAGATGCGTGAAAGGCTGACATCATTTGGGGTTGTCCTATGCAAGAATTACAAGAACAAGTTGTAGCTTCAAGTCAAACAAAGTTGTTTTCCATTGTTCCTTAGACATGCCTTGCCAATTATATGAGGGGAATAATCAGTTAAAAGTTGCTCTGATTTATGAGGCAATACTTCATTGTATATTTAAAAAGAAAAAAATAGAGCAATAATTTTCCTTTGGTTTTGGTGATAATTTTTTTTATAGGTAAGTGTGTATTATTGACAAACTGAAAGAGATAACATGTATTGAGTAAATGATTTGCTAGGAATTATGGCCATGATTTAGCAATGAATTTAAGCATAAACTTTTTTTAAGGTTTATGAATAATCTGTCACAGAGGCATCTCCATGGTTCTATAACTCATGCAGCTAGGGAGAGAGTGAACTGAGCAGTAGGTGGGTTGGGGGCCAATGAATGGCCAGTTTTTTTGCACCCTATCTTCTGAAGCAGAGGAATGCCCCCAGCAAAAGGTGTCAGATTTGGGGAAGGACCTTAAGATTTTTCCCCATCTCTATGGGCATGTCTACATAAGATATGTTAATGCACATTAGCCTAACTTAATGCGCATTACAGGCATGTGTCTACACATGTGTGTCCTTAATGCACATTAGAATAGTGAAATTAGGCTAATCATTGTCTACATTTAATATCTGTAAATACACGCACAATTAGTTAAAGCGCATTAGTACATGTGTAAATGTGACCAAGCACTAACTTTAATACTAACTCTCTGCATGTGTAGACACGTGCCAAAAAGTGCTTAATGTGCGTTAAATTCAGTTGCGCTTAAATGCACATGTAGACATGCTCTATGAAAACCTATCCATATTGCCGGCTGGGGAAGGGCTCCTGTCACTTGACAGAAGTGGAGCAGAGAGCAATTGAGCCTGGGGCTTTATTATTTCTTCTATAAAATCCAATCCAATTGGAGCCCAACTGAAGATATTTACTACAGCTGGTGCCAATCATGTTGTTTTGCCAGACTATTTGGTAGGACTATAGGCACATGAACTGGTGTGGAGATTACATTTCTGAAGATCCTTGGAGATTAATCAGGTTTCTAGATGGTTCTATCTGATCAGCTTTGTGAGGCAGTAAGCCATGTCCTACCTGACTGAACAAGAAGGAAAGAATATGGTGACAAGAACATCATGGAATTTTCTTCCCCTGGCCATCTTGCAGAATGGGTGACCTAGATGCTCATACTTTTCAATTTTAGTTGGTTTCCTTAGTGTATGCATAGGTACCACTGAGGTACCTATAGGTATGGAGGTGTGTAGTGTATTGTCTGTGGTGACATGAAGGAGAATGTAGGGGAGGGACAGGTGTGTATGTGCATAAGGGCATGTTACAGTGTGTAAACAAGACCTAGAAAGGAGGGAGTAAATTAATAATATAATAAAAAGACTGAATGATAGGCAGAAGAGAAGGAAAGAATAAAAGAAAAATCAGAAAATAACTTTAAGTATAAAAATGTTTCATTGTTTTTGTATTACCAGCTGCCCCACTTCCCAGTGGGACTGTCACCTTAAACCCATGTCTGCTTGGGAACCATCTGTAGTTAGTTTTCCTGTGTGTGAGATGTCCATATGACAGCTTCAGCCAAGTTTGTAACTCTAAAAGTAGATATGGCTATCTGGAACTGTGGCTTGGGTTTACCCAGATTGGTTAATACTCAGAAGACCTGGCAGCTACTGTTCATTTTTTGTCTGCGGTCTAGGCTGGTACAGGACTGTCTTACTGGCACTAGCTCAACTTAAATTTATTGGTAGTAATACTTATATTTTCATTTTGGCCAGTCTTCCCCCTTCCCCTTTCTCTGTGAAGCCTGACTTTGTTGTCCCATGTCTTGCTGGTGCTGTTCTTTCTGCATGTCTTCTACTTGCTTTGTTGCCCTCCCAGAATTTTCTAGAATGCATCAATACAACCCCTGTTAGGTTGTATTTGAGTAAGACTGGGCATATCTACTTGAGGTGCTATATTGTGTATTAGACTAATCTAATGCACAGTAAAGCATCACTATTTATACATGAACAGGACTTACTGCACAGTAAATTAGGCTAATGTGCCTTTTGCTAGCATCAGGAAATACAGGTACTAGATTAATGGCACATTAGCTACTACGTACTAGTGCATGTGTAGATGCTGACTAGGAGCAATTTGCTCTCAGTCAGCCCAGGTAGCAGGGGACCCACTGCTGTCTGGTTAGCCCTGATATTGTGGGGATCTGTGACAGCTGTAGGGTCATTTGTCTCCCTGCCAAGTGAGGACCAGGACCTGTCCTGATCCCCATGTGGCTGGGAGAGCTGTCCTGGCAGCTGGGACTGCTGAGTTCCAGCCATGTGGACATTGGGTCATGACCTAATCCCCACATGGCTGGGAGATCCAGCCCCACTCAGCGGGGATGCTGCCTACAAGCCACATGGGGATTGGCACCCTCCCAATCCCCATGTGGCTGGCAGGCAGCATCTTTGCCCAATGGGGATGGCTCTCCTGGTCATGTGGGGATCAGGACTATTCCAGTCTCTATATGGAACTGTGGCTTGGGTTTACCCAGGTTGGTTAATACTCAGCAGACCTGGCAGCTACTGTTTATTTTTTGTCCGTGGTCTAGGCTGGTACAGGACTGTCTTACCGGCACTAGCTCAACAGAGATGAGCAGGGATGGCTCTCCCAGCCATATGGGGATTAGGACCAGGCCCTGTGCCCCCTGCCAGCTTTGGGCTGGCATCTGGGGGAGCCTCAAGCTCCTCCTGGCTGCTGCAAGGGGGCAGAGTGGGGCAGGAGCAGCCCGGTACTGGGCTGCTCCTGTCAGGTGCAATTTTTTCCTAATGGGGATGCATGTATTGATGTGTTCCCTGGAGCACTTTAATGAGCCTAAATTTTTTGCGAAGACAATTCGGGGGCATTAATCACATGTGTAGACACGCCCATATGGTTGTGATGGTAGAGGGTAAGATGTGCAGACACAGACTTGAACTGTATACCTTTTAACTGGTTCAGGGGACAAGACCACAACAAAATCATAGTTAAAAGTTGTAGCATGAGGGGCTAAAGTGAATTGCTTAAGATCAGAGTATTAGTGTCAGAGCTGGGAACAGAACCTAGAATTTTTTACTTTCACTTTCCTTCACTAACCATTTAAAAACACTGCCTCCTTTTCCCTGAGCTTTTTAATACATTTCCCTTTATTTACCCTCCAAGAGTCCTTGTCCTGGTGATATTGAAGATTTACAGATTTTTATAGTGATTTCAGTTACGGGATCAGTTTCAAAGTACCAGCTTATAGGCTTAGAACCTTGTAAGGTTAGTACCTGAACACAGTAATCACCAGAAGAAAAAAGAAACTTTACATTAACAAAATATTACAGAAGAGCAGTCAATTATATATTAAAATGAAGAAACATTAAAACTTCATGTGACCCTGCATGCAGTAATTTTAGTTGCCCATATTCATTTCTCAGGTTGTTTTTTAACCTATATGTAATAAGTCTGCTCAAAGAAAAACAAGTGCTGGAATTGGAAAAGGTGAGTCAGAGCAGCCTACATTATTTAAAAAAAAATCTTTCAAAATTTTTGTTTTATTCTGTTTTGAATTCAGTTTACTTTTTTTTCCTTCTAATTTTGTGACACACAACAGTCATTTCTAATTATTTTAGATTCTGACACTCAGAGGGTCTTTTCTGATTTATCAACATAGTTTTGAATATCATTTTCTCTTGGCAAACTGAATGAGTCCCTAAAGAGGTTCCAGATGCTAGACATGTACATGTGTAATGTTATTCCTACTGGAAGGGCAACTTTTGATTTTTAATAAAAAGAAGCGAGTTTAACAAACAATGCACTAAGAGATGAAAAGATAAGATAATGGGAATAAATCAAGAATATAAAACTGGATTAAACACATTTAAGTGTTAGAAAGAACATATTATAAAACAAAAATAAACAAGGTTCCAAAATTAAAAAAGAAAAAAAAGCACAAGGCAACTAATTTTAAGAGAGAAAGAATAGAGGAAATGGAAAATGAATAAAAACAGCGGAGCAGAGAAACAGGGACTAAAGCTTGGAAGATGAAAGAAAAAAATCAAACAATGTACTGAGAAAGGAATATTTGACACAAGACAGGAATGATAAACTGAGACATATCAGAAAAGAATTGTGTAAATGTTAACATTTAAGAAATCTACCTGAAACTTACAAAGTTCTAAAGAAAACAGGAATGTGAAAATACACAGCAAAGTGGAAAAATACGTAACATTTTTTTTTTATTGTGCCTCCATTCAAATTATGCATTCTTGTGTTTGAAAAACTACTGTAATCAGATTACTGTTTACATTAGCCCTGCACCTCCCAGGCTATCACTGAGCTATTGCCTATTTAGACTTCGTGTGTTTGATCTAACACTGTCAAACCCTACAGTGAAGCTGTTAAGTTTTTATCTGAAAATAAAGACCTAATAATATGAACATATTTAAAACAGAAATGCTTATTTTAGTACCATTTTTTCCTAAAGGCTTCATAAAACAGCATTGTGATTAAGTAGACCTCAGTCTACAGCTATAGGAGTTATAGCCAATAACAATGTATTGACATTTATGTGGTTATGATTTCCTGAACCTGAGTAGTTTACCCAATTGTTGTAGTAAATGCCAAGGATTTCATGTTCTATGTAATGCCAAGAAATAAGAATAGCATAACTGATGGATTATAGTCAGAATATTATATACAATAATACAACTAAATATTATACATTATGTAGGGTTGTTGATAATTTGCTGCCCTAGCAGGATGACTGAAGTTTATGAGAAAATAATTTTTAAGTAATAAAGAAAAGTTAGGAAAGAAGAACAATTATTATTGCCTAAAGAGTTGCAACAGTTTAGCAAATAACCCAAAACTGTTGCATGGGGTACTATTACATGAGAAAAATGATGTTATATTTAAAAAATATTGTATTATCTTCTATTTTAAACAACTGAGTTATCACATTTTTCATGTTATGGCACTATTGTATCAGATGACAGAATTTGATTTCAACCTACTTTTAAACATTTTTCATCCCTGCATGTGTTTTGGATTATGTGAAAAGTTGCTTATGTTTATTTTACCATTTCCTTGCTTCTCAATGTTCTTTTTTAACCACTCTGCAGTAATAATAGGGATACTAATAGATTATATCATTGATAAACTTCATAGTTAAGAGGAACCTAAAACCAAAAATGATGCTGGTTCTTTAAAAGTTTATCCCTATGGCACCATCATGTAAGCATACATATGGGACAGTAAAAATGGAAGACGACACATTAAATGACATTATTATAAAATGCAATACTCTTGGAATGATCCCTTATTAAATTAGGCTCTATGATCTGAGATGAATTTCCCCGATCCCTAATCCATCACTAGAGAAATATTAAAAGATAGGTCTCAACTGATATTAGAATCGCACTCAGTCTCTACTTTCATTATTTTGAATTAGGGTGCTACTGGGGGAAAGCCTCTTAATGAGAATTAGAGTGATTCACTGGCCTTCTTTTGGATTTTGACAAGTAAAATATTAACTCTTCAGTCACAGCTGTCTGAATTAAAATACTTGGCAGCCACAGATGCACAAATTAAATTGGCCTTTATGTTTCCATATTGCTGACCTCCTTAGAGGCAAAAACATCAAACCCAACAATAACAAAAAAGCCACAGTATGTCATTTCTTGGAAGAAAATATATTTATT